>NC_056733.1:566200478-566422978 GCF_019279795.1 Protopterus annectens | reverse complement strand
TGGGTGTCGGTGTTTTGGGTGTCGGTGTTATGGTGTTCAGTTTTGTGAGTTGTCGGTTTTGTGCGTTTTCGGTCTTTTGGTGTCAGTGTTTTGGGTGCCGGCTTTGTGGCGTGTCGGTGTTGTGATAGGGATCCAATGGAAGACATCTCCCTCAAGGCAGAGGAAGCCTGCAGAATCAGGGCTTCTGAGATTCTTTCCTGGATAAACCACTTCAGCGCTCCTGAAGTGCTGCCCTACTGCTCACCTGTGGAGGCAGTCGGTGAATGCTTGTCCTTGCACCTAGACAATTGGGCTGCTATAACAAAAGATACCTGGGTTCTAAAAATAATATTTAGAGGTTACTTCAAACCGTTTTTTCAGACCCCAGTCTCCAAAAGAAAGAAACTTTCCAGTGTCCCACTCAATCAGAGAAAGGCTGCAGCACAAGAAATTCAAAAGCTGCTAGACAAGAGAGTTATCCAGAAGGTCCCACCAGACCAAACAGGATTCGTAACTTATGTACTTTTATTTCTTTCTAGTGCTAAAAAAGGCAGAGCACCTGAGACAAATTCTGGATCTAAGCAAATTAAATCAATTTGTGAAAAAGTCAAAGTTCCGAATGGTCACTGTTCAGTCCATTCTGCTGTTTCTACTCAAGGACGATTGGATGTGCTGCATAGATCTTCAGGATGCATACTATCACATCAAAATAGACAGGCACTTCTGGAGACACTTGTGCTTTCAGCTGAGAGCTAGTCACTACCAATTCAGAGCCCTGCCCTTTGGACTCACTATAGCCCCCAGGGTGGTTAACAAATGTATGGCAGTGGTGATGGCTCACTTGAAACAAAAAGAATCCCAAATGTTTCCATAGCTAGATGACTGACTCCTCACCATGCATCTCCTTCAACAGTCCAGGGGCTATTTGCTCAAGATTTGTCATTCCCTAGGCATCACAGTCACTTATGCCAAATCAAACCTGACACCAGTACATAGCCTGGAGTTTATTGGTGCACATCTGAACACAACAACACAGATTGCCTCTTTGCCTACTCATCACATACACATACTCATATCTCAGGTTTAGCAAATTCTGTCTCATCCAGCTCCTCCAGACAGACTAATTCTCCAACCTTTAGGGTCCATGGTAGCAGCAATAGTTCTTCCTTTAGCATGCTACTTTGTGTGTCCTTCAATGGACTGTAGCGGTTCAATGGTCTATTCTTTGACAGCCCCTATTGTTTACAGTCAAGCCTACACAAATATGCAAGCACCATATCCACTGACGGATCCATTCAGATGACATTTACCTAGACTGGCCACAGTGACCATGGGTGCCTCCCAGTTGTGGTGGGAGGGCATTACCTTGGAAGGACTGCCCAAGGCAAGTGGTCCTCCAAAGTGAACAATTCACATATCAACATTCTGGAGATAAGAGCAGTCCTTTTAGAGTTGCAAGCATTTCAAGATGCTCTTCCTCTAGTGATTAATGTAATTCAAACTGTCAACATGTCTGTAGACTGGTACATCAACAAACTAAGAGTGTGGCAACAGGCGATTTTCTCCATCCACTTTCTAGTAGCAGTGCACATTCTGGGGAAATCCAACATACTGGTGGACAAACTCAGCAGGTCCATTCTGATGCCTCATGAGTGGCCGCTCAATCAATCAGTAGTGGAGAAAATTTTCCATTGTTGAGGCCACCCTTGCTGCAACCTCTTTACATCTCTCCACAACAAGTGCAGCAGGTATTTTGCCATAATCCCCCCCTCACGGGGAGTCACCAAGAGATGATGTAGTCCATGTTTGGCCACCCAGTCTCCTTTAAGCTTATATCCAACTTTTTCTGATCCCAAAGTTTCTACAGAAAGCAATTCTGTTGAAGAGCTCAGTCATCTTCATTGCTCCTATCTGACCTCGCCAGGTATGGTTCCCCTTCCTTTGGTCTCATCTTTATTATCCTCATTGGATACTGGACCCAACTCTGGATTTTCTCTCACACCCTTCTGGGATGAATCATCCCAATATCCCAGCCCTCAAACTAACCACATGGTTTCTCCAATTCCAATAGTAGTCACACAGCCCAAACTTTCTTCCCCAGTATGTACCATTTTATTATCCTTGCAAAAGGACTCCATCAAAACGTTTTACAAGAGCAAATGCAAAAGATTTTCCTTTTGGGTGTTAAGAAAGAGCATTGACCCTTTTACTGCCCTGTCTCTACTATTCTTGATTTTCTGGCTGCTGTTTTCAAAGAAGGTGTTAGGTTTTTTGAAGATCAAATGATAGTTGGCAACCATATCAAATTTTCGTACAGGTGATAAAAATTATTCTTTGGCTCCTTCTAAGTTATGTAAGGCTATCTTGAAGGGGACGTTCCTCCTTAGACCCCCAGAAAAAAGGATGCATTCACCTCCCAGGGATTTGACGGTGGTACTACAAGGTCTGACTCAAAAACCCTGTGAACCTTTAGCAAAAAATAATTTAAAGCATCTTGTCTTGGAAAACAGTCTTTTTAGTGGCCGTCTGCTAAAAGATTTCTGAATTCCAGGTCTTTCATCAAAGACTCCATATATTATTCTCCATAAATACAGGGTTACTTTACAAACTAACCCTTCCTTTTTACCTGAAGTGGCTTCTGAATCTAACATTAACCAATCCATTAATTTACTGTTTTTTTTCTTTCCAAATGGTTCAAACAAAGGAGAATACATGCTACATCTTCTGGATTTGCACAGACAATTACATTTTTATTTACACAAAACTAAAGAAATCCGAAAATCAGACCAGCTGTTTGTCTCCTACTCAACAAGTCGATTGGGTTACCCAGTATGTAAAGTTACATTGGCTAAATGGATAACTAATTGCTTTTCCTCTTATCTGTTCCCACAAGGCATTTCTCAAGACCACCTGAAGCCCACTCTACTAGATCCATGGCTACTTCATTTGCTTTTCGGTCAAGAACTTCTATTGATGATATTTGCACATCAGCCACATGGTCCAATGCTCATACCTTTTGTTACTCATTATAAATTAGACCTAATCTCCAGAAGCAGAGCTCCTGTGATTAAGTGGCTGTCTGAAATATCCTTCCATTTGGGCCACCCAAGATTCCCATAGCTGGGGACTGTGTCCCATTCATTGAGGAAGAATGAAAAGGACAACATCAGATTTAAAAGTTTTATGTACTCACCATAACTAGGCATCTATGTTGTCCATTTTCATTCTTCCTCAACCCCCCATCCCCCTTCCTATAATTTTTTAGAGTGACCTGATGGTTTCTTGTTGGAATCTATAGGTCCAGGACTGAGTCCTATTTTATTATCTGACCTTTTTCTTTAACTACTTTATGTAGACTTTTATGGTAGTAAGCTCAATCTAAGGTGCTGGGAATGGACCACGGCAGTATGGGTAGGGGGAAGAGCTGAAGAGTTGGATCCAAAGTTTGAAGTATGCAGCTGAGTTGGACCCAAGGAAGAATGAAAATGGACAACACAGATGCCTAGTTATGGTGAGTACATAACTTTTAATTTCAGACAAATGTATTCTGGAAGTCCTTCATCAAGGTTACAGATGGCAGTGTGAGGAAATTCCTCCTTTCCAGGGTGTCATTCCTCATTCCTCAGATTAGACTCTTGTTTCTACCAGTTCTTCATCTCATGCTGTTCCAAGGACAGAAGCAAGCACTTAAGTATCAAGGAGATGCCCTGTTCATGACAGTCAACTCTTTGAATCATCTTTGGTTCTTGGACCTCTTCAAGTGGTTACAGACAATACCACAGTCATGTGGTACATAACCAAGCAAGGGGGAATCAGGCTGTACCCTTTCTGCAGACTAGTTATTTAAGCTTGGGGTATAGCTTCACAGCACAGTCTTCACTCTACAGGCATCCTAGGCTTTTGGCTGCTGGCAAAGGCTCTTGGCTCCCAATAGTGCCTTTTTTAGGCAAGGTCGTGAAAACAACATTACCAACGTGAAATTAACCAGTCAGAACAAAATAAAGGTCATGCTGCTAAATTCTGGGAGCTTAAACCAGAAACTGCACTCCCTGGAAGCACTTCTGTCACTAGAAGATGTAGATGTCTGTGCAGTCACAGAAACCTGGTTTAAGGCCGCAGAGAGTACCCCGACCCTGCAAGGTGGCAACCTTGGTAAGCCTTCACCCTGCCTGGAATAGTTTTGTTATGGTGAGTATAGCAAAAGTGGTATTCGAGTTTATTTTAAGCCAAACTAGCCATCTCCCTGTTTTTCTTTCCAGAACCTAAATATGAAGGGGAAAGGATACTTCATACCTTGGCTTTCCGCAGACAACTTTGGTACTGTCTTGACAGAACTAAATCTTTCAGATCTTTGGATCAGTTGTTAATTTCTTGTGAAGGTAAGAAGTGACAACTTGTGTCCAAATGGACTATTTCCATATGGTTGTCTAAGCCCATTACCTTTTGCTATACTCATCACCTGCCCCTCTTTACACAGGACAGTCCCTATTTGGGCATATGTATCCTGCAAAAAAATAAATAAATAAAAATAAATAAAAAATGGCAAAATTGGTAAATGTCTTAATATTTTAAGAGAGAAATTATTTCCTAAATTTCTTCTATTAAGTGCACAAAATAAAAATTTTGTGTCTGAAACACCTTAATACTGTTTGAAACAATAGAGCAACTCAGATTCTGCAACAGTGAGCATTTACATTAGGATTCATGTGAAGTCCAGATCTTCACAATGGCTGTGGATACAGTTTACCCTGAAAAGTCTCACATTCCATAAAAATGTCCCACTTTGGGCATCTCAAAATGTGGCAGCCCTAAGGCACATTTTGCCAGGGCCTTGGCATCATCTATGTAGCTTTTTGGAAAGGGTTGGATTCTAGAAGTATTTCAGTAGCTGCTAGTTGGTCCTGTGTACATTGTTTTACAAAGCACTATAAGCCAGATTCTTTCTCTAGGTCCAGATAAGGCTTCACTAGGACCATTCTGCAGGGGCTCCTGGACTCTTCTCATTCCAACTCCCATATGTAGTTAGCTAGGGTGATCTACCCATATAGCTATGGCTACTGCAGCAGTGACTAATATGATGAACATAGTACAGTTGTGTGAGTAAACTTATCATAACAGTAGATGCTCAGATGACCATTGCAGCAGTAACTGCTGCTTTCCTCCCTGTCACTTGTTTTGTGATGTGCCTTTTATGCCAGGGTGTCGACATTTAATTTTTGCTGTTCAGCCTCCCTTTCCTTCATGTCAGAAAAGTTCTGAAGGTCTTCACACCCAAACTTGTTTTTTTGTTAGTTCAGCTTGAACTGCCTGACAGTTTGGGCCTGTGGAAAGTGCCCTGAAGCTTTGGAAGCTGGCCAGATGTTATATCATTGGCAGGGTGTAACCCAGAAAGCTAAGGCTACTGCAACAGTGATCATTTGAACATCTACTGTTATGCTAAGTCTACTTGCATGACTGTGCTTTCCAGATATTCTGGCAGCCCTGCTTGGATAACAGGCATATTCTCATTCCCTTGGATGGGAATGTTCTGGTATGTGTTTCCATTCTTTCCACTAATTCACAAGGTATTTCTGAAGATTCTGGAGCATTTTTTTCCTGGGCCTCTGGTGAAAATGGGCTCCATCCCAGTCAGACTTTCCCTCTAAACAAATGTTAAATAAATTAGTAGAATAAATAATTCAGAAAGAGATTCCACAGAACACTGTGGTGACCCCCTATTGACCTAGGCAATCTTGGTTTTCCTTTCTAATCGTATTGGCCATGGGCAATTAGCACAGACTTCCTTCACTCTTGGATTTGCTCAGTCTCAGGGGCATCTGGTGCATGATTCAAACTTAACTCTGTTTAGGCAATTATTTAACACCTGCTGTACATCTTCATTAAATGAGGCAAGAATATCTGCTATCAGAAAATCATATGCTCACAAATGTATGAGATTTTCTAAGTGGTGCCTAAAAACAGGGAGCCCCTTGAAGTTAGCTTCCTTCTGGTCTTAAAATACTCTTGAGCTACCTCAGGATGGCTTATCGTGTGTGTCCTGTAAGGTGTCATTTCATTAAGTGGCCATTTCTGCTTGTCTGCCAATGGATCCCCCTTTTTCTTCTGTTTTGGTAAAACAGCTCAAGAAAGGAGTATTGTATGTAAGGCCCCCTTTCAAACAAATTCCTCATTTGTGGATGTCAACTGTGTCCTGGAAAAATTGACCTTACCACCCTTTGAACCTGCTGATCAGGCTGATCTGTAGCTTTTAACATGGAAAACGGTTATGCTTATTGCTCTGACCTCTGCAAGGTGAGCCTCTGTGCTCCAAGCTGTCATGGTGGAGAAAACTCACCTTACTTTCTTACAGTGATAGGGTTGTGTTGCACACTACCCCCTGTGTCTTGCCAAAAGCGGTCTCAGAGTTCACTCTCAACCAGTCTGTCAACCTCCTTGTGTTCTTCCCAGAACTTCAAAATGAGGGAGAGAGGATTCTTCATAGCAGCTCATGTACTACCTTGACTGAGTGAAACCCTTCAGGAGGCTAAAAGGTTCTTCATTTCCTACACAGGAGCAAAGAAGGATCAAACTGTCTGACAGAGAATAAAAACCTGCTATTAGAAAATCATATATATCTAAGTTGAAATGTATTTTCTAGCTGATGCTATTCCATGGCCAGGGCCCTTTTAAGGCCAGGCTACCTCTGGTCCTTGATTATTTGTATGAGTTATTGTCCTCTGGTCTTTCTTACTTTTTTTTGTCAAGATTTGTCTATTAGCTATTTCTGCTTATCTGCCATTGTATCCCTATTTCTTCATATTCACAGGTCAAGAAGTTTTGAAAGATGTTTTACATAGCTACTTAGAATACAGGTGACTCCTACTTGCAATCTGAATTTTGTGCTTGGGAAGCTTAGCCTTATCTATTTAAACCAGCTGATAGAGGTTCTTAACACAGAAGACTGTTTTACTTATTGCCCTGATTTCTGCGAGAAGAATATCTAAGCTGCAAGTGCATATGGTGAGTAAACCTTACTTCATTTTATACAAAGGCAGTTTTTTCTTTTATGCCTAAATTGGTTTCAGTTTTCACTGAGCCAGTTTATTAATTTCCGTGTCTTTTTCTAGAACCCCAAGCAAGGGAGAAATATTTCTCCATACTCTGTATGTCCACAGGCAGCTCAGATACTGCCAGACAAAACTCAGTCATTCAGGAAAGCTGTTCATCTCTTTGTCTTCTGCAAAGATAAGAGAAGGGGACAACCAGTGTCAAAGATAACAATTTTAAATGGTTGTTTCATTGTATTTTTTTTTTTTTGATCTCACCATAGCAAGCAGCTTACAGGCAAGGTTAGGACTCAGTGCAACAGGGCTTTGGCTGCTTTTTGTAGCTTTCTGTAAATGAGTAACTCTAGAAGTGTTTTAGAAGCAGCATCTTTGTCCTCTGTGTATACTTTACAGAGCACTATAAATTGGATTATTTTTCCAGATTTAAAACAGGCTTTGCTAGGACCATTTTCTCAAGGGCTGCTGGATTCTTAGAAACAAAAAAGGAAGGAGGAAGTAAACTAAGCTATAGCAATCTTTCAAAATAGCTTGGGCTGTTGCAGCAGTGATCTTATGTTGAACTTAGTACAGCTGTGTAAATAAACGTACAGTAACAGGAGATGTTCTAAAAGATCACTGTTTCAGTAGCTGTCCCCTCTCTACAATCCTCTTCCCTATTTTTTTTTTTTTTTTTTTGCCAGGGTGTGAACATGTATACCGTTATGTTTATAGTTACTCCTGGTTTCCTTGTATGGCTATTGCTTCCCATCTTGGGGTAAGACAGCTGTGAAGGCTTTGTGCTCTGATTGTTTGTTTTTTATATGAAATTCTGCTTGAGCCCTTGACCGTTAGAGCATGTAGAAGGTGACCTTTAGCTTTGGTATGCTGGCTGGTTGGTTATATGCTTAGCAGGCTATAATCTGAATAGCTTAAGCTACTGCAGCAGTGATCTATTAGAACATATATTGTTATGGTAAGTTTGCTTGCAGAATATGCGTGTACATTTTGAGTAACCCATTGAGCTGCATAGTGCATTTAAGCATGTTCTGCTAGAATATATTTGTCATGTTGCTCAGTGGATGTTAGTCTCTTCCTTTGAGCATTAGATTCCAAACATTTGGTTCTGAGTTGATACCTTCTTTGAGGCTGAAGAGAGCTTTATACCAGTATTATTCAGGTTCTTTCTAATAATTCGGAACCACAGTCACCTAAAAAGCACAACAAGGAAGCCAGGTGACCAAATTAAACATAAAGCTCAGGTGAGTAGCTGTTAATTTGGTTGTGTGTAAAAAGAAAAAACACCATAGATGAAAAACAGAAAATGTTATTGATCTAAGCGCTTCCGTCCTTTCTTTTTTGACCAGGACTTCATCAGAGATAAAACCAAATACACTCGCTAACAGATCAGTACAGAAAGATTGCTTGAAGTCAATTAAACCTAGCATACAAAAAGATATATGTTATGTTATATGACTGATTTATGCAGGAGCAAATCACGCCGCTTGAGTTTATTTTTTGTTTCTGTCGATTTTCCTAGAACACTAGGTATGTTTGGCATTCTGAAGATGCACAGAAACCTGGTGGATCCTCCACTTTGACCAATTGTTGATGCCAAAGGGTCAAAGACTGTGGCATGGCTAAGTTTGTAGACCACAAATTGAAGGATGTCCTGAAACATGAAAAGCATATTTACAAGGACTCCTGGAATATTTTTGAAAAGTATTGGACAGGACATGTATACTGATAATTTAATTATGGTCACAACAGATGTTAAGGACCTGTTTTCTGTGATCCCTCATGATCTGGGAGTGACATATGGAACAAACCTATTGGACACTAAATCTGACAGTGTCCTTAAAACATTCATGGAATTGATTTTGGAGAACAATTTGTTTTGAAGGCTTGTTGTATGGAGAGAAACTGGTGTGGCTATGGGAGCCATATGTGCCCCAGTTTTTGCCAACATAGTCATGGCACACTGGGAGGACTTATTTGAATTTAATTCTGGTTGTGAAAAAGCTGGTGTTTGTACAGTCGGTTTTGGGATGGCATAGTGATTATGTGGAGGGACACGGAAGAAAGGTTAACGGAATTTTTTCTTACATTAATAATGCCACCCATTTTTTAAGGTTCTCAATAGAACAGTCTACTAGGACTCTAGACTAACTGAAGATGTTCTAAACAAGAAATTTGTCTCTAATATATTCAGAAAACCAACCTGTTCTAATAGTCTCCTTCTTTACACCCCCACCATCAGAGGAAGGTTTTAGTTAAAAGGGCAGTTGGTCAAGCTTTGTCAAATGATGTGTAGACCTGACCTTTTCCATCAGAAATGGGACAAATTGGGGGTGTGGCCAAGATGCCAGTCTGATAGCAGCAGAAATCCATAGCTCTGCTTAGATTTTAATATCCTGAGAGGAAATATACTTTCATTTTTAGAAAAATCTAACTAAAAGTATACAAAAAGTTAGATTAACACAGACTCTGTATTTTCTAAAAATTAATACATAGTGAAGAGAATGTTTTAATTATTCCTGTCAAGAAGTTTTCTGCTGGAGATCTCAAGATAAGCAACTCGAAGAACCTGCACCAGGAGAGTGCAGTGAAGAAAGAACTACATCTTATAATAACAAACATCCAAGAACTGTCTCTAAAAATGGACAAATTTGAAAACAAAATGGATATTATCAAACAAGAATGCAGCAAACTAATGGAACTCCTAAATGGAATAGTAAAAAAAAAATCTGAGCAGATTCTTGCCTTAGAGGAAACCGTAACTGACCTAGATACTAGAGTGACAGAAAATGAACATCACGATGAATTTCTTCTGAAACAAAACACCAGGCTGATTGGGAAACTGGATCTCAAGTAGTTATCTTCATTTGATCAGCAACCTGTGGGTTCCAGATCTGATATGGATCCGAGCCGGCAGCTTACCAAGCTAAAGATCTGAGCTCCAAGCTCCACCCCCTTACCCATACTACCCTGCAACCTCCTTCCAATCCTCAGATCTCGTTTGCCGCGGCTTTGCCAGCAAGAGTTTTCTGAGCTCCAGGAGGTTAGTTAGTCAAAAATCGTTTTTTCTGTGTGTGTGTGTGTGTGTGTGTGTGTGTGTGTGTGTGTGTGTGTGTGTGTGTCCTTTTTTGTGTGAATATCTTCTTATTCTTCCCTTATTCTCTAGTGGGTGTTTTTGGGTGCATAGTTTTTTCCCCTTTTGTAGTTTAGAGAGATGCTAACTCCAGTTGTGTAGACCCCCTTCCCGCCCTTAGCGAGCGTGTGTGTGTAATTGCTCCTGTCTTAGCTGTTTAAGCAGGTATGTCTGAGAGTCAGAAACTGACTTAAGTGCACAGTGTGTGACCATAACCTATCCCCTACTGACAGCCGCACTCTGTGCGTCGTCTGTTTGGGGGTCCCCCATTTATCGACTGCTGCAAATTTTGTGTGGCCTTTAACCCCATGGGCCCTGCGGGATCGCAGGACTAAGCTGATCCTTGCGGGTCTCTTACCCGCAGAGTCAGCTGCTACTTCTGTTCCCCCTATTATGACTTAAGCCACGGTTGTGGCTGATCAGCCTTTCGGCCCTCCTCCCCTGCCCGGGACTCACACTCCCACCCCTTCACAGGGAGAGAGAGAGAGGCCAGGAAAGACAGACACAGGGAAAAAGTGAGAGAGAAAAAGAGACTGAGACCGAGAGAAGGGTTGCAAGAGGCAGGCCGACTCTGATCTGTCGGCTCCTCCTGCCAAGGTGTTAGTGTCTCCACAAAAAAATTGCAAGGCCATCTTCCCCTCGGCTCCATTCTCCATGATTCTCCCCGCAGCCGGAGGAGGAGGCTCGACCTCATTCGAGGTCGTCCTCGCATCGGCCCTCCTGGCCGGTGTCGGTGGTGTCCTTGAGTTCTATTAGGAGCCTCTCTGAAGCCGATATGGACCGGATGCTGAGGAGGTTTCTGCAAACTCAATTGCAGATGGGAGTGTTGCTGGCTTCACCCCAGCCGGAGCGGGGAGTTCGGCCCCGACATTCACCCCCATAGCTCCTTCTCCGATCCACCTTCGGGTTTCGGAGTTTATGGATCCAAGGAGCCCAGGAGTCAGGGAGTTGGCGCCGATGGTACCTCCTAACTCGATGCCGGCTATGCCCTCGAGCCTGTCTGATCCCTTGTCGGATCCGAGCTCTCGGAGCTGAGATCTGGGTGTTGGATCCGAGGGGATGAGTGTGTCTTTGCCCCCTGTTGTGTTTGGGGCATACTGTCTCCTTGGGCCCGGCTGTGCCAGCTTCTGCTCTGATCCCTTCTTCTGATCCGAGGGGTACGTCTACCAACACCACCAGCTTCAGGGAAGCCGGTTCCCCTTCGGCATTCGACGTGGTGGAGAGGCTTCTCTATGGAGGATTGAGACCCCTCACTCTTTTCTCTGAGTCCGCCCCTGCTCCCTCGCAACCGAGTTTGTCTTCCATCATCCAGTCCTCCCAGGGACAGCCTGTATTTGGTATGCCCCAGACAGTTCCCCTTGAGGAATATGAGACTGTTTGTGAGCCCTACCTGCAGAGTCCCCCTGAGAAGGTCCCTTGCAAATGCCCATGCAAAAGGAGGCACATGAACTCCCCTGAGTCCCTCACGGAAGATATGACTTGGAGGAGGGGGTAGGTTCTCCCAGATCACCCCCTGAAGACATCCCCTTCGGAGACATTATGGAAATTCTTCACCGGGGGGGGGGCTGATCCACCCAAAACCCTACCTTGGACAAGTCAGTATTTCTGGAGGTGTTCGATACAGGCCAATCTACCACTTGGGTGTCCCCCCCCCAGCCGACCCTCTGGTGGACCTTATTACCAGAGCCTGGAAGGAACTGGACACTGTGGAGCCAATACCCAAATAGCCCGATAAGGTATTGAGTCCTCCTGCAGAAAAAGCATCTTGGAGTAAGGGTTCCCCAGTTGATGCCATGGTGGTGGCGGCGGCCACCAAAAAGGAACTTGGCCAGGAAAGTTCCTCGGTCCATCCCCCGGACAAGGAGTCCAGGGCGATGGATCGTCTTGGAAAGCGGACTTTTGCTTCAGCTACCTTTACTATAAGGATGCTGAATTACATGGCCCACGTAATCAGACTGCAGCATGACCTTGTCAAAGAGTACGCCAAGTCCCCCCCAGAGTCCATTTCGGCCGAGGATAAACTGACTTTCTCGGCTCGTGTGGCCACTCTCAAATCCGTGTCAAATACGTCCATGCATTTACTGTCTCATGCCACCAAGGGAGCCACTAGGGCAGCTGGGTACGATATTGCCATGAGGCATCATGCCTGGCTCCGGCTTTGCGATTTTTTTGGAAACTTTCAAGGCGTCCTTCGCTAACACCCCTTTTGACGGTTCGACCCTTTTCGGGAAGACTCACGGAAACAGATAGCTGGTGCCAGAGCCATGGCCTGAAGTTAAACGCCAAAAAATGTAGTCATACTTTCCGGAAAAAAAAAGGTAACCCCAAGCTACTATAGGTCATTGTTCCCCTGTACTCTTCACTTATCAGACCAATGATGAAGTACAATGCCCCCATATGATGTATCTCACCCCCGACATCAGCAGCATTGAGAGGCCCCAAAAGTTCTAGAGCAAGCGACTTAAACCTTATACGGATATATATAGGGCGTGCTGGAGGGATTATTTATCACTCAGAGACTCTCCCTATGTGTGAATAAAATCCGTCCACATGAGAGGCAGAGCACCTCTGACTCTGTTCAAGAAAGAAAATCCTGTGGATGGGGAGGGAGGTTCGTTGGAGGAATCATCTCATCTCTGGGTCACTGCTGGACAGAGGCACAACAAACTATGGGGCACAGTATTTTTTCATATAAGGGTGGCAAGTTAAAGGCATATAATTTAGCTTGCTTAAATGCCTTAGGGCAGATAGCCTAGTATAAACCTATGAACCTATGAACCTATGAATCTGAGATACGCTTGTCCAGAGTGAGAAGGACGGGAAAATGCTGTCGGCCATCGGGATCCACTTCTCTAACCCTCAAATGTTCTTCTCCAGGAACCAGCGGGGGCAAAAGAAGCTGTGGTTCCAGAAATCTCAGCAGTCCCGGAACACTCAGGACTCCTTCTCCTCCAGAGGCAGAGGGGGACAAGGTGGACGCTGGCCCAGAGGCAGAGGAGGACTGAAAAACTTCAGGTCACTTGAACCTTTTTCCAAATGACCCGCACCGCAACCCTGAGGGGTTGCCCAACTGCTCTTCTCTGGAGGCAGTCGTGAGGGCGTTTCTCCAGGCACCTAGCCCAATGTGAGTCCATCACATCAGATCGCTGGGTGCTTCAAATAATATCCAGAGGTTATTCAATTCCCTTCATAAACAACCCACCTTGTACAAGACACCTCCCGGACGTCCCACACACTCAAAGGGAGGCAGAAACTGTGGAGATAAGAAAGCTGCTAGAAAAAAGAGTGATCCAGTAAGTGCCCCTAGACCAGTCTGGATCAGGCATCTATTCCAGGTTCTTTATGGTGCCAAAAAAGATGAGGGACTTAAGGCCGATTCTTGACCTATCCACGATGAACCTGTTCTTTGCCAAGGAAAAGTCTGGATGGTCACTCTACAATCCATCCTGCCTTTTCTGCAGGAGGAGGACTGGATGTGCTTGATAGACCTCAAGGATGCATAGTACCATATTCGGCTGGACAGGCGATCCAGGAGGTTCCTCCGCTTTCGGCTAGGAACCAGTCATTATCAGTTCAGGGTCCTAACCTTCGGTCTCACCACAGCCCCCAGGGTGTTTACCAAGGTCATGGCAGTTGTAGTGGCCCACCTGAGGCTTCATGGCATTCAGGTCTTTCCGTACCTGGGTGACTGGCTTCTCACTGCCTCCACCAGGCATCAACTTGTACTAGCAAGGGATTTCTTCCTTCACTTATCTACCCGGCTGGGGATCACGATAAATTTCAAGAAGTCTTCCCTTCAAACTGTTCAAATCTCAGATTTCATAGGAGCGAGAATAGACTCTCTTCAGGCCAGGATATTTTTGACTCCAGACAGACTTCACAGCCTGACTCTGCATGTGTTGGTGCTCCTTCAGTCCCTTGCACCACCAGCAGAGTTAGTCCTAAAAGCCTTATGGTCCATGGCAGCAGCTATAAACCTCATTCCTTGTGCTCATCTGCATATGAGTCTTACAGTGGACATTACAGGTTCAGTGGTCTCTACTACATCTGTCTCTAAATTTTCCGATCCCTATGAGCAGGGTGTGCAAGAAGTCTCTCACATGGTGACTTCACTCCCAGGAATTGCGAGAAGGACGCCCTTTTGTTGCGCCTCCACCCCAAGCCACAGTGACCACGGACACCTCCCGTTTAGGGTGTGGGGGGGTACTGCTCAGGCAGGACTGTCCAAGGCACGTGGACTCAGAGTGAGACCGTTCTGCATATAAATGTCCTAGAGATGAGAGCGGTCCTTTTAGCGTTGCAGACCCTTCATGCCTCTCTTCCTCTGGGAACTATTGCTATCCAGTCAGACAACATGTCAGTGGTCTGGTACATCAACAGACGGGGGGAACCAGGTCTTATCCTCTTTGTTGAGAGGCCGTGAGAGTATGGGAATGGGCGATCTACACCAACAATTTTCTGATAGCAATGCACATTCCAGGTTGGTCCAACATCTTGGCAGACAAATTGAGCAGGACTATCCTTTTGCCTTACGAGTGTTCTCTGAACCCTTATGTAACGGAGCAGATCTTCAAGTGGGGTCAGCCTTGCGATCTCTTCGCATCGCCGTCCAACGCGAAGTGCAGCAATGTTTTGCTCTAATTTCCCCGGTGGAGGAAGCCCCCAGAGACGCTCTTGTCCATGCTTGGCCACCTGGTCTTCTTTAGGCATATCCCCGCTTCCTCTAATGACAAAGTTTTTACAGAAAGCTCGTCGGTTGGGGAGCAGAGTTATCCTCATAGCACCATTCTGGCCTTGTCAAGTTTGGTTCCCTTGCCTACGGTCTCATCCCCTAGCTCCGCCCTGGATCTTGGATCCCATTCCAGATCTAATTCATCATCCCTCGGGCATTGCTCCCCCTAATCTGGACATCCTCAAGCTCACAGCTTGGTTTCTCTAGTTCCATTAGTTGCTAGGACTCCCGGTATCTCTTCCCCAGTTAAATCCATCATGATAGCGGCACATAAGTCCTCTACCAGGAAAGTCTACAGTAGTAAATGAAAACGTTTTGCCATTTGGGCTTCAAATCTGGATCCTTTTACTGCACCAGTTCCAGTGGTGGTAGACTTTTTGTCTCATATTTTCCAACAAGGGGCTAGCCCTTCCACAGTGAAAGTGCAGCTGGCGGCTATTTCCCATTTTCATGTTGGGGAAAATTCAGGCTCCCTAGCTGCTGCCAGAATTTACAAGACTTTTTTGAAGGATACTTTTCTTCTGAGGCCTCCTATTATTCTTCACCGTGGGATCTGACTTTGGTCCTTCAGGGTTTGGTCGTGCCCCCATTCGAACCTGCAGCATTAGTTGACTTAAAATTCTTATCATGGAAAATGGCCTTCTTGGTGGCTATTACTTCAGCCAGGAGAGTGTTGGAACTTCAAGCCCTGTGTATGAAACTGCCTTACCTAGTGTTTCACAAGGACATCTCATCTCTCAGGAGTAACCGGTCCTTTCTACCCAAAGTTGCTTCGGAGTCAAATATTAATCAGTCGATTTAATTTGCCTGTATTCTTCCCTAATTTTCAAAATAAAGGGGAATATAAACTTCATTTATTTGATGTGCACAGGCAGTTACGATTTTATTTGCTTAGGTCCAAACCTTTCCATAAATCTGATCAGCTTTTTTGTTTCCTTTGCTAAACCTTTTTTGGGGAAGCCAGTTTCAAAAGTGACTATTGCTAAATGTATTTCACTTTTTGTGTTTTGCAAGTTTATAGAGAACTTGGATTACCAGCCTCAGAAGGGGTGCATGCTCACTCTACCCGTTCTATGGCTACTTCAGTTGCATTTTGGTCTAGAGTTTCCCTGGACAATATCTGTTCGGCTGCTACCTGGACTTCCTCTCACACATTCATTACTCATTATAAACTAGATTTGGTGTCTAGAGGAAGGGCTTCCTTTGGCTCTGCAGTGCTGTGGAATATCCTTCCTTAAGGGCCTCCCAAGAGTTTGGTAGCTGGGGACTCTGTCCCACAGGTTGCTGATCAAATGAAGTTAACTACTTCAGATAAAGAAGTTATGTACTCGCCATAACATTCCATCTGAGTAGTTAGACTTCATTTGTCAGCAGCCTTCCCTCCCTCCTTCCCCCTGACCTCGCTGGTTATTTGTCCTTTTGGGCTCGATGTCCTGTATGTGTCAAGCCTGATGTATGAGTTTGGGTCAGGTTCAGTTTGGCTTAGGGTGCTGGGTGTCACACTGTTAGGTGGCAAACTCGATCTGAGGATTGGAAGGAGGTTGCAGGGTAGTATGGGTAAGGGGGTGGAGCTTGGAGCTTGGATCTTTAGCTTGGTAAGCTGCTGGCTCAGATTCATATCGGATCCGGAACCCACAGGTTGCTGACAAATGAAGTCTAACTACTCAGATGGAATGTTATGGTGAGTACATAACTTCTTTATATATGGAATTCCTGAGAAAGAAGAGGGTGCTAATATGATTCATTTCCTCAATAAGTAGTTTTCATCAGCACTAAACATGCCTGAATTCCTCTCTTTTGGAATTGAGAGGGCTCATTGGTCCCTAGCAAATCATCTTCATCTCCGAGTTCATCTAACCCCAGGTCTATAATAGTTAGATTTCTTTCTTTGCAAGACAAGGACTTGGGGGAATTAGTCCAAGCTGATTTCAACACTGTCAAGATGGGTGAAAAAGTTATTTGTTTTGACAATGACTACACCTCTAAAGTCATATCTAGAAGAAAGTGTGTTCCTCTAATTAAGTCCTTAAAAAAAGCCAATATTAAAGCTCAAATTCTTTTTCCTGCAAGAATAAAAATCACCTTGCAAGAAGGAGTGAAGATTTTTGATTCCCTACAAGAAGCAGTAGAATTTATCCAAAAGAAGAAAATACTGTCTGACATAGAAATGGAATGGTCATCCCAGAGTTTGAAGAGACAGGCAACAAAAAATGGATGGTCCGTGAAGGAAGGAGCCAACAAAACTAAGAAACTAAACGACAAATGAATAAATTCCTTCTAATTTTAAATGCTTTGTTTTATAAATCATAATATATTTGATTCTGGAAAGTCTCTATGTTGTAAGGTAATGTGAATCATTTTTATTATTAACTTTCTCTTTTCCTTTCTATATCTACTTCTTCTAATTATATATAGTATTAAATATTTAAATAACATTCTCTCTCTCTTCTTTCTTGCTATTCTTTTTTGTTACCAGTGTTCCTTTTCTCTTTTCCCCATTATAAGTACTTTACATACGTTTCCCTTTTAAATAACTACAAATGATGTATGTCTTTTAATTCTTTAGTAATAGTATAATTTGACTTAATACCAAAGTGCATTTTTTCTAGTAGGTCAGTGGTGGGGTAACAAACTAACAAGGTGTTTATGGTTAGAGTTTCTAACTAAATGTTTTAAACTCTGTTTAGATACATTTAAACATTAATACAGCACATTAATGGTGTTTTATAGATGGCTAAATATAAAGTTTTTTATAAATATATTTATATATGTGTGTGTGTGTGTGTGTGTGTATATATACATGTGTATATATATATATGTGTGTGTATGTATATATATATATATATATATATATATATATATATATATATATATATACTAGGTTCCTTTTTTCCCCTCTCTCTGGCCTGGTTAACTGGTGGGTAAATTATTGAAATGTTATAATATGATTTCTGATTTGAGGCAGCTGTTGTTACTTCTCAGTAGCTGTTTTTATATGAAAGGTTTAATTTTTTCATGATGTTGATGTTTTGTGAGGAAACTGGTGGTCTGTGTGACTGTTCTCATTGTAGAAATTCATGACATGCACTGACAAGGCAGCCTGAGTGTTTTTGCTTACTGTAAACTGTGAAAGCTTCACGATCTGAATTTTCCATCAAAAATGCTTTTCTGTTCACTAGAGACAAATTCTGTTGTGCATGAGCCTGTTTAGATACTTTTAACAAGTTTATGAAGCTGCAGCTTGAGGAAACAGTGATGACCTCATTTGACCTTTTGAACTTGTTAAATGGTTATACTTAGAATTCTTTTCTCTTGAAATTCTGTTATCCTTCACCAGATACTTTAAATGGTAAATAATTAGTTCTGATAAAAGTGTTTAATGCCTTTGAAAATGCCTATGTTCTCTTATAGATACATACATTCTGCAGATTCAATGACCCCATTAGTAACTAAATAACATCAAGTGAACTAGGAGCTGCATTAGAAAACTCATTTTGCATATTAACATCAGACTTATGTTATATAACTAAAACTTTAGTAACTAAACAGAGGGTTGTGAGGCCCCTTTTTTTTCTCTCTCTCCCCTTCCTGATGAAAGACGTCAACATAGATATTGTTAATACATATGAGTAATATGTGTATAATTGCAAAATATAATAGTTATGTTGTAATAAGTGTTGTATATATATTCAACAGATCCATACATTAAAAATGTTAGATGACTGACAAAATGGTTAAATTATCTGATGTTTCTTGAAAAGTCTTGGAAATAATGACAATCTTCTTAACCTTCAGCTTTTAATGTTAGGTATACTTTGATCTGATGTGTATTTCTATGTATTAGAGGTGCTATTATCATATGTGATATATTCATATAGCTTCGGATATATTGGACACTCTCATTCTAATGTATGTTTCATGGATTCAGATTTCTTTAGTTGCTTTCATAATGTTTTCCTTTTTTGTTTTTATACTATACTTTATACTATATTCTAAGCAGAGATGGATAATTTGTGTCATTTGGTATTGAAGAGGTGGTGGATAGATGATTTAGTTAAGTTTTTAACAAAACCAGAAACTTTGTTTCATGTATGTGTTTGTAAATAGTTTGGGGTTTTTGAAAGTAGTGCTTAATACACGTTATGCATCCATGATGAGTAAGTTTTCAGTAGATTTCAAGTCAACACGGAAGAAAGGTCTTTCAGTTAGTAATAACACACACATTATAGTCAATGGCTTATAAATGTTTGCCATTAAACATTAATGGTTTAAGCAATAATGTCAAAAGAGCTGGTTTGCTTAAATATATCAAAATGCATAAATCCCAGATCATCTTTTTACAAGAAACACATCTATTAAAAAAATATCTACAAAAATACTCATTCAGTGGCTATAGCATTCTGACTGATTAATGTTTTAAGACTAAGAGAAGGGGCACACTTATTCTGTGGAAAATACTTATACTATGCCAAGAATTATAGATACAATTTCAGATAAAGATGAGATGCTAAGCATGGTTATTTTGGAAATCAATAGGAAGTATTATACTTTGATTAATACATACTGGATACCAGGACTGGGTACTAAATATGTTGACAAATATCTGGACCTGATTACTTTAAATGCAAAAGGGGAAATTATAGCAACAGGTGATTTTTAACTGCCTATTATCAGGCAGTGATACTTCTAAAAGTGGTAAAATAAAACTAACATCTCAAGCCAAGAAGTTAAATGTCTTTACAAACCAGGTGAACCTTAAAGATATATATGGTCTAAGAGAATATTATTCCTTTTTCTATACTCACTATTCATATCAGTTTGGTACAAAAAACAAACATTGATAAGGTCGGTGTATCAAATAATATATACTCTAAAATAAGTGACGTATCTATAATGACTTGTCCACTTTCGGACCATAATGCTATAAAGTTTAACTACACATACAGATAATTTAAGATTTCTACAGAGAATTCCTGCTTACATAACTCAGCTAAATGACTTTAGGGAATGGATAATGAAAGAAATAGACATGTTTATGGAAACAAATGATAATGGTGAAGTGACTGATACTATACTATGGGACACCTTTAAAGTTTACTTATGTGGCAGAATAAAATTTTGGTACCTTAAATAAAGGAGAGAGTGGGACAAAGAACACTTAGACTTACAAAAACATAGACAAGATAAAAATGGACACAAAACCAAATAAAGTAGCACATAATGAAATTACTAATTAAATCAAAAATACTTAGTTCTGAATCATGAGGTAGCCATAAACCTGGGAAAATTTCAATTACAATCTTATGCTGTAAATCCCAAATATCTACATAAAATAGCGATAAGATCAAAAAAAAAAAAAAAAACAACCACAATCTTATTATTGAATTTAAATACAAAAGTGATGCTTCAGTTAAGAGTACATTTAACTTAATGACCATATTAGAAGTGTTCAAAAACTACTGTAAAGATATAAATAAGAACACACCACTTTTGGAGACAGATAATGTAATAAATACTTGTATTCCAGAAAATATAACTGCTAAGGTGTCAGTGCAACAAAATAACATATTAAATAAATAAATAACACTAACAGAAGTGAAAGAGCAAATAAAAAATATAAAAGATAATAAAGCTCCAGGACTGGATGGAATAATTCCTGAACTATATAAGATTTTTCTTGAATATATAATAAAGAAAATGATGAGTGCCTTTACTATAGTTAAGCAAAAATGTACAATACCCCCATCATGGAAATACTCAATTATCTCCCCCATATTAAAACAAGGTAAGGACCCCAAATCTTGTGATTCATATAGGCCAATTTCGTTACTAAACACTGATTATAACATTTTCATGACAATATTAGCTAATAGGATAAAGAAAATATTACCTAATCTAATACATAATGATCAGACAGGGTTCATTCTTTATAGAAAAGTGCAAGATAACATTATTAAATTACTATCATTAATAGACATAGCATGCAAATACAAAAAACAACTATTATCAGCCCAGACATAGAAACTGCTTTTGATTCTATTAGTTGGTCTTATCTACAAAGAATTCTGATTGGTTTTGAATTTTCCTCAGATTTTGTCAACTTATTAATGAAAATTTATAGTGGGGCACAAGCTTTTGTGAAAATCGGATCATGTCTGTCCTCACCAATAGAAATCCTCAAGAGAACTAGACAAGGTTGTCCTTTCTCACCATTATTGTGTGCTCTTTCAATGGAACCTTTTGCTACATATATCTGAAACAAGCAAAATATAAAAGGCTTTCAAATTAATGACTATTGTTCTAAGATACAGTTATTTGCTGATTAGATCTTTTTAACGTTTAGTGATATTGGTGGTTCTTTGCATGATGTTATAAATACCTTAAGCAGATTTAAAAGAATTTCAGGGCTTAAATTTAATCATAATAAATCCAAAACATTACTAATTAACAAAAAGATCAACAAACACCTAAGAGAAAATAGCCTGTTTAATTGGGAGAATGATGTATTAGAATATTTGGGTGTCAGTATAAAGCTGTTAAACTAAACTGCAATAATTTAATAACCACCATTAGTGAACTAATCAAAAGATGGAATAAAATGTTCTTCACAATGGAAGATAGGCTCTCTTTTATTAAAATGATTATTTTACCTTAAATTTTGTTTTATATACAGTCATTGATGCTACCCCTTCCCAAAAACTTATTCCATGCTACTTAAATTGTTATGGTTCCCCTTAAAACCTAGGTTTGCATATAAATGGCACATTAGAGCTTGGAACAGTAATGGGATAGCATTCCCTAGCTTAGATCTTTATTCCAAATCAGTTATAATTAATGCAATATTGCACTGGATCACACCTACCTATATATCTGACTGGAAAACAATACATGAGATTCATATAACTGATGTCAATACTATACTTATTCCATATTGTTCCTTAAATTGATTTTCTAGAGTTCATTGGCTTTTACGTGAATTCTGTTAATTTAATAAGAAATTTGATCACTTTTCTTATGGTATTAATCAAATATTTAATAACTTTAAAAATATAATTGATAGAAATTGTTTAATGTTGTAATTACAATTTCTTATATTCCCTATAGCATACTCCCCTGATTGCTTAGATTCTTTCAACATCAATGCAATGCAAAAATTAAAGGAAAATAACTTGATATTCTGGCATCAGTTTATTGAAAATAAGAGTATTAAACCACTAAACTCTCTTTTATGTAGTTATGATAATAGTCAAGACGGTTGTTTATACACTCATTACGGCAGTTTATAGAAAACAAAATGTGAGCATCAATCAACCTAGAAACTGAATCTATACCTAGTTTGATTCAGCTTTTTATTAGGTGTGTTGAAAAGATAGATAATCAAAACTTAAGTATCTCGCCTATCTATAAGATACTAAGAGAAGACACTCTAAAGTTTGACTCAGATTTCTGGAATTACTATGTAAAGATTTCAAAAGAAAATTACAATCCAGTAAGAAGAACAAGAATGTGACTGAACTATTATATAATTACTCTGATTTTACTTTCTCTGATGCTGATATTTCTTTATTGAATCGGGGACTTAATTTTATTCCAGCCTGCCCTGATACTATTAGTAAGGTACTCATTGACCTTAGATTATTTTGCAGACAGGTAGCTTTGAAGGTGTTTTTTAAAGACAAAGCTGATTCTACCAGTGTCACTGTGAATACTATTTTTAAGCGCAAAAGCACTTTCATGCCTCCATTTTCTTATAACATTGAATGTTTTTTAAATTTGTGTGAACAAGATTTTTATAAGCTATTTTCTACTAAGGTGAAACCTAGTTTTTATAACCTTACTCTAGAAGAATGTATTTCTTTGAAACACTTGAGCAATTGCAATGAGATCACTATTAAACCTGCTGACAAGGGGGGTGGGGTAGTCATTTTAAACACTATTGACTATAATATGAATATGCATTCAATGCTCAATGACGATACAACATATGTTAGAATGAAGTTATATGATGTTAACAGAATCATCAAAAATGTGCATGATGTGTTGTATGATCTTCTCATTTGTAGACAAATTAGTGAAGAAATGTATAATTATTTGATTATAGATAATCCCACTGTACCAATAATTAAGGGATTACCTAAAATTCATAAGAACCTATACCCCATCCCTCTAAGACCCATTGTTTCGGGAGATAACTGGGTCACTGCCAACATCTCTTCTTTCATAGAATTTTTACTCAGACCTGTAGTTGATTCTTTTGCAACTATTCTAAAGGATACATACCAATTACTTGATTATTTATCTGAGATACATCTAGCCCTAAATGAACATGAGTATCTTTTAATCACCCTAGACGTGAAAAATCTTTTCACGTCTATTCCTAATGATTTAGGCATTGAAGCGGTGAGAGAAATATTATTAGAAGAAACGTCATTTACTAATAACAGACAGTTGTTAATAGGCCAATTATTGGATTTAGTTCTCAATAACAATGCATTCATGTTTTGGAACAATTACTACTTACAGAAATGGGGGGTGGCAATGGGCACCCCTTGCGCCAACACATATTCCAACTTGGTTGTTTTAAGCTGGAAACGGAGTTGCCTGTTTCCTCACCCCTCATTTTCCAAGAAAAAGGCCTATAAACGTTTTGTGGATGATATTCTTATCATTTGGGAGGGCACTGAGAGTGACTTTATAGATTTTTTAGCTCATCTAGAAACCACCTCCACCTTTCTCAAATTCACCATGGAATGTTCTCATGAAAAAATAAATTTCTTAGACATAACACTAAGCATCACAGAAGATGGCTTTATCACATCAACACTCTATAGGAAACCAACTTGGAGGAATACCCTTCTCACATTCGATAGTATGCATCCTAGATACATCTTTCATGGTATCATTAAAAGCCAGTTTATCAGGTTAACTAGACTTTGCAAAGATATTCCTGACTTACATTATGAAGCAGATCGCTTAGAATTACTCTTTAAGGAAAGAGGCTATGATTCAAGTCTAGTTAGTAACATTAGGAATAGCATTATAGGAAACACACAGATAGAAAATAATTTTGTTAGAACCAAAAAAAGAGAAGCTATAAGTACAAACATTCAGACAAAATTTGTAGCCGTAACTTTAAACTATACGAGTACCATAAACAACATTAAAAAGATTTTCCATAATAATTGAAAGGTTCTAATTATGGATCCATTTATTAGGCAAATTGTAGGGGATAAACCCCATTTTATGTTTAGAAATAGCCTTAACTTGAAACGGCTATTGTGTAATGATAAATGTCTTATTCATCCCGTAGCTTCACCCATTGGTTGTAAGACAGGTACTTTTCCCTGCCATAGCTGTAATAGGTGTAAGTTCATTTCTAAGATACATGAATTTCATCATCCTACTATGAACTACATCTTTCGACCAAGGTTTTTTGCTAATTGTTGTACAAAGAACCTTATCTACCTTGCGACATGTAGGAAATGTCAAGCCTTCTATGTTGGACTTACTAAAAGATGTCTGAAGGACAGGATATATGGCCACCTATATGACATACAGAGAAAAAATGAATTGAATGCTTTAGCGAAACATATATTAGAATATCCTTCACATCAGTTTGACTTCAGAGTACTAGAAATAATTATAAGTAACAAAAGAGGTGGTGATAATGTGTTGTTTTTAAACAACAAGGAACTGAAATGGATTTTAAGATTGGCTGCCCATATACCTCCGGGCATTAATAGCCAGATTTCTATCAAACCTGTGCTGGAAGCTAGATAAGCTATATACATTACTATATCTCATCACTTTAGTATTTACTTATTTATTTATTTATTTATTGCTCAAACGTGTTTCTATATATACAATTGTACATATCTCCATGTTTTTAGTTTAAATATATACATTTATATTCATTCTGAATTCATTCGGAAATTATTTTTAAAAATTTCCAAAATATTTTTTAACATTTCAATTTGTATTTTTACTGTATATATTTTTTTCATATGCTTTTTATAAACAGTCCATGTATATAATTTCATCACATTAGTTTAGAATATATTTCTATGGAGCCACAGCTCCACATTTAATAGGTCTATGCATTTAACTAAACCCTATGACTTTGCTATATGTTTAGGTATAGATATTAATATATTTCTATTCTATATTAGTTTGTTAATATAAAGTTATATACAACTTCAAATAATACATAAATTGATTGTTTTATATTATTTATTTACATTCAGTTATTTATCTATTTATTTATATTCATCCTCAGAAGAATAACAAGTATATATTTTTAACAACATCAACTTATATTAAATTTTCAGAATTTCATTAATATTATGATATTGCACTTTTGTACAGAACATTCAATGCATAATATTTATTTATTTATTTATTTGGTAAGCATTTTGTCTTAATTGCGCTCATATATATAATATATATTTTTAAGAACACAATATATAACACAGTAATGCTTGATTTTGAATGACACTGCTTAAATATAAGGTCTATTGGAAATGCCTGATTATTTTATTCTATCTTCCTTTATTTGGTCTAATTAATTGTTTAATGAAGTAATTACTTATCTTAATTTTGGCGCCTTTTTACTATGCTATGCTATATAAATGGAAGTTTTAAATGTTTGTACATTGTCTGATGAAGCGTAGTAGTTGCTACGCGAAAGCGCTCACATCCAAATAAATGTTCTTTTAATCTATCCTGGTCTACGGTTGAATTTGTGTTGAAAATTGATGCTGATTTATCTCATTTTGGTGGAATTGGACTTTGCCTTAAGTATTTCAACTGTTTCGTGGTGAGAGAACCTGGTCTCTACTGCCTTATTTTTTATTTCACTATGTAAAGATTAATAGAGAACAAATATCTGATGAATCCAAAAAAATATTGAATTCTACGTGTGGTACATCTTCTGTTGGAGATTGTATACATGGAAATTTATGAATAGGAGTTTCTATACTCCACATAAAATAAATCTTATACTCAAAAACAGTGAAAGCAAATGTTGGAAATGTGATAAATTACTAGAGGCCAACTGGCTTCACATGTTCATTGAATGTAGAAATGTTGTTCAATACTGGAAAGACTTCAGATATTTTGTAAATGCTTTATGGTCTGATAACTCGTATTTCTAACTCACTAATCCTATTCAGTGTTCCTATACCTAATGTAATACCTAAATCTCAGATTCAGTTACTCTGGTCAAGTCTTGCAGTTGCCAGAAACGTTATTGCTTTGAACTGGAAAAGTAAACAAGATTTGATGTTTAAAGATTTTATAAATTTAGCAAAAGGTGTTTGTAAAAAAGAACTGCAAACCATTTGTTGTAGAACTCCTAACATTACTCATAAAAAAATAGCATGGCAAAACTTGGAAAACCTTTTGAACAAGTACTGATAACTTCTCCTGGATAAAATGATTGTTTATCATGGAAGAATGTAAATATTGTAAATAGTTTTGTTATTGTTTTATTGTATTTGTTATATGTACACTTGCGGATGTTTATAATGAAAACAAAATAAAAATGTTTTTGAAAAGGAAAAAGGAATGAGACAAATTATGGTCCATGTTTATTTGCCGAGGTTATCCAGCACAATTTCTTGTCAATATTTTTGATGATATTATTTATTGAAAAAAGGCTGAGGGAACATTTTATCCATTGTTGGGCATGGACTGTGTTGTCACATGAAGGCAAGGACTGTGTTGTCGCATGAAAAAATGAAGTGCAGGAAACAATTAATAAAAGTTTAATATTAACATAATGGAGACACCGAAAGATTGCCCGACATCATTAGAAAGAACTGGAAGGTCTTTGATATTGGTGTAATGAATATGGAAGCAATAGGTCCTAAACAGTGTACAGTTTTCCGAAAGGATTGGTGCATTGAGAATTACATTGAACATTTAGGAAATATATGTGATAGAAGCAATACTTTCAGAACCAAGACAAAAGGCACATATAAATGTGGGATATGTTTATTTTGTCCCTTTATATGTGAGAGGGACAAGGATCACTGTTAAAAAAAAATATGGGTCTTAAGTCAAACTGTTTCATGAATTGTATGTCTAAAGGTGTTATCTATTTAGCTGTTTGTCAAGTCTGTTGTAAGTATTGTGTAGATAAAACTGAAACAGCACTCAAGGAAAGTATTTATGAACATCTTTATGTCATTAAAAAATGTAATCCAGCTAATTCTCTCTGGAAACATTTACAGACCAATAAGTCATAGTTTTAAGTTTTTTTGGTCTGGGAGTCTTGAAATATAACAGTAGGAGAGGTCCATGAAAAATCTTGTTAGAAACTAATGAACTTGATTGGCAGATAAAATTACATGCCATTGGTCATAATAGACTGAATGAGGTAGTTTCCATCCTGCCAATGTTAAAGTTAAAATTTAACAATTTTTAATTAATTTATTGTATGAATGTATTAATATATACTTTTTATGTTTGTATATTTGTTTAAATATGTACATGCAACGTGAATGTTTAGTAGTTTTGGCTTATTCAATGAATTGCTGCATACAATTATTAGGTGGATGTTCCTTTAAGATTTAAATCATGCTCAATCCTTTCGTTATATAAGGAAGTGATGTAAGTGTATTTGGTTTTATCTTTGACGTCCTGGTCAAACAAGAAGGGATGAAAGGTTTAGATCAGTAAAATTCTCTTTTTTTTCCATTGTTTGTGGGGTTTTATTACACTCAGCCAAATTAACAGTGACTCTCAGGAGTTTTTTTATGTTTAATTTGGTATCGCCTAGCCTTCTTGTTGTGCTTTTTTGGCGACAGTGTGGTTCCAAGGTAGTTTATATCCTAGTTGTCTTTGCAGTTCTTGGTTTGTTTGTTTTTCTAATCCTTGGTGACCTACTTATTCTTGCTTGGATATTTTTATGTGTGCTCCTTGTGAGTCATATTTTCTTTGTTGTTTGCTATGACCTCCCTCTACCATAGTAGTTTATCCATTTGGGGAAAGTTATTATCCCAACTGTGGTTAACAGATCATTTCCTCAGAGGGTATAAGTAGTAGTGTGAAGAGCCTTATCACCTGCAAGATGCTGTAATGTAGGGCTGAGTCCCGAGTCCTGATTCTTAGTTATATCTTCTTTTACACAATCATGAACATTTACTGGGACATGGGCCCTGGGATTCTTCAGTAAATGTTGCTGTTAAGGGTTTAAACACTGGTTCCATAAGGTTCATTACTACTGGTGAGTAATATCCTATTACTGGATTGTAAATAATGACTGGCTTGTCAAAGTACACGATTTTCCAATCCTGTTATATAAAATACATTTCTTTAGTAATACATTTGTTGTATAACTTGTACTTCTTTAATAGTATGTCTGCCTACCATCAAGAAAGACTAAAGGAGGAAAAGCACAAGAGCTTAATGCAGCGACGAGAGCGACTACAGAAACTATTGCAAGAAGAACGAGACCTTCTAGAAGCTGAACTGAGAGATTTATCTATAGATGAAACTTCTCAAATGAGAGATATGAAAGAAAAGAGTGAGGAACTGAAATCTGCTAGGGAGGAACGCAGGAAAAAGGTAACCAGTATATTTATGTAAATTGGATGAAAAACAATAAAGAAATAATGGATACTCTTGAGCCTAAAGAAAAAAAAAAGATGCTTTGCTTGTTTGTAATTTTGAGGTTGTGACATTTAAGTTAATTAATAGGTCCCAGGTTGTGGATTTTCATTTTTTTCCCCATGTAATATCATGTAGAAAATTAACTGAGTGAGGCATTATAGCAGTTAATCATAACTTTAACTATTGACTTAGTCACATCAACTTTAATGACAGGCCACTGTGTACAGTCTGTTATAGAGTTATCTTCACCTTTTTCCTTTTTTTCCTATTGTCTGTAGGTATAGGCAGTAAATGCTTCTGTTGCATGCCAGTAATTTTTCCTGTATTTCTGTGTAAACAAATGAAGTGGTAAGAGATCTGTCTCACAGTGCCACTTAGTTGTTGCAGTTGCTATGGTTTCAGTTTTTGTGAATTTTCTCCGAGTACTCTGTTTTCATCTTAGGTTCCTAAAATATGCTGGGTGGTTAATTTGCCTATTCTAAACTGTCCATATGTATTTTGTCTACCCAAGTCTTTGTGGCCTAATTTGTGGCTGAAAGACCCAGAGCTAGTTCACTTTACCCAGTTAGTAGATGAATCTTTCCAGACACACGTGCAAATATTGCAGTTATGTAAGAACTAAGGTCATACTATATGAAATATTTTTTTTTCATGAAATGTAATAATTTTGGAATTGGTATATATTATTAAGAAGATGCAGGGATCTGTTTTCTCTCCCACCTCAGTTAAAAAATAGAAGTGTAGCGGCTTTGTACAAATGCTGTTTTGCACTGTTTGTTTCACAGATAGTACATTTAGACAACTGTTCTCCTCATTCTAAACAAAGTTTTGATGCATAATTTAGTTTTATGGCATTAGAGAGCTGCTAGCCGCAGAGGCTGTAATGAATTTCTTTACTCTTTACAGAATTGCAAGTTTATCTAATTTTCCTAAATGCGTGTAAAAGAATATATACTAATATAATGCGTTGTCTGTGATTACTAGCTCCGTGTTTGGTGACATAAGGACATTAAGCCTAGGTAGTCTTCCTTTTTTAACATTGTACCTCTCTTACCTTATCCTTTTTCCACCTGTCCCATTCTCATACCCTCTTGACTGTCTCTGTGGTTCCCGCCCCCTGCCCATTCCGTTAGTCTATTCAGTGGGTCAATAACTCTCTGTGAAAAAGTACTTTCAGAGATCCCCAGGGAGTAGGTAGTCCCCACAAACAGCTACTATACATGTGTCTTTGTCTTTAATGTTCAGCATGACCATGTAACATCTCCTTGACATGATGTTGCACAGCAATATCATGTCCCATTCACCCAGCCTTTTCTGATCTTAAATGAGAAAAACGATTAACTCCTCTAGCCTATGGTCATATTGCTTTTCCTCCATCCTGTGGATATTTTGGTAGCTTTCCTGTGAATTGCTTCTGGTATCCTTGATGTCTCCCCCCCCCCCCCCCTTTATATTGTCTTTAGAACTGTGCACAGTGCTCCATGCATGGTGTGACTAAGGCTCTGCAGTGCATTAGCATTATCTCTTTTCTTCTAGAATTTGTACCCCAGGGGATACATGCTGGCATTTTGTTCGCCACTGCCCTATTGCTCTTTTCCTGGTGGTTCAGTCCAAACATGATCAACAGACCAGACCTTTTGCCATAGGTTCTACTCTTTACAGTTGAAAAAACAACAAGGTTTGTTAAAGGTTTATTTCCATCCTTTCACTCTTTTTAAATTCTAACCCTCCCCAGATTTTTAAAAGAAAATGCTTTTCCTCACTTTCAGACTCTAATTCTGAGGTAAAAGAAATAGATTTGGATTGTGTTTCTCAATTGCCTATGCCACTGGAAGATGAATTAGAATCTGAAGAGAGTTCTTCCTCAAAATTTTCCCCCTAAAGAGTTAACTTGTTCTGATACTTCACCCAGAATGAAAGTTGTTTCAGTGTAAGCAAAAAGGAATTCCAAAATCCCCACAAATATATTATGATGTATTGCAGTTGCCTGCAGCTGTTCTACTGTCTTTTCAGCATTAGAGGATGCTTTCCTTGCAGCCAGCAGTTTGCCTAAAATTCAGCTCTGTCCCCAAAATGTCTGACAAATTTTGCAGGGTTCCTCAGATTCACAAATTTCTCATTTCAAACCCCAGATCCAGTCCTGCATTGATTTATTTGTTAAAACCATTTTCAGGAAAACATTTTTTGGCAGCTAACCCTTTTCTTTCTGACAAAGATAGGAAAGCATTTGATAGATTTGGGAAGAAAGTTTGTTCTTCTTATACCTTAGCCTCCAGAACAGTTAAATTGTCAGGCTCATGTGCCCAGGTTTCTACTGGCTTCTTTTGAAAATATGAGAAAGTAATTTGCTGATCTCTCTTCCTCAGGGACTGAAATGTCTAAATTCATTATTATCCTCAGTGTCTAAGATAGCTAAACACTATCTAAAATGTTCTTATGACACTGCTGATGCTTCATCAAGAGTAGCTGTTACTAGGTCACTGATGAGAAAATTTGTCTGGCAGTGATCCCATAATTTACTAGAAGGTGTCAAAGCTGAGATCCTGAGTGCTTCCCTGGATAAAGCAGTATTATTCGATCAATCCAATGCTGATTGATTTGATTTAAGATGAAAGTTAATTTTGGGGGTCACTCAGATGTTTCAACTCCCCCTTAACAAAATGTAATACAGCAGTTTCAGCTGGTACAGGCAAAAAAATGTTAGAAAGCAATGGTAAGGAAGTTCAAAAAAGAAGGGAGGATCCTCCCACAACCTAGGACAATCTAAAAAAGCAGACTGCTTATATGCCTCTTCATGTTTTCCTCCTTCCTCACCCTGGCATTTCAGTAAAACTATCTCAAAGTCTAGGTCTTAACTTCTGCTGTGGCAACTGGTAATTTTAATCACTTGGGTTTTGAGAATCATTCAAAAAAAGGCTACAACTGGCAGTGGGATTTCCTTTCTCTTTTACAGGGGGTTCCTCCACATCGATACAATAAAACTTTCCTGTTTAGTCTTATACTGTAGCAAATGCTGTCTCAAGGGGTAATAGAAATTGTTCTTCCAGATCCAACAGGGAAAGGATTTTATTTAAGAGTCTTTTTGATGAAAAAGAAAGGAAGAACATTGAAACATGTCCCAGGCTTTTCTTTTCTTAACCTTGACATCATCAGTCTTGGAATTCAAATTGATCTCTGTGAAGTCAGTGTTACCTCTAATTCCACCTCTGTGTTTTTTGGTAGATGTTCATCGTGCATACAGCTGCAGTCATCACACTTGGGTTATCCTGCCGTCAAGCGGGTCCTCGGTCGGCCGAATTCCAAAATCTAGGTCCGGCGTCGGTTGTCGTTGCTTCCTCCCTGACGTCAGTGCGGCAGGGGTATAAAAGAGGCAGCCGACTCCATTTTCTTCAGTCTTTCTTGCTGCGCGGTGCCCGAAGCAGAAGCAGTTCGCAAGTGCTGGTCGGCCAGCTCCTGAGATTTACGAAAAGTATTTCAGCCAAAGTCTTCTTTAAAGCTAAGTACCCCATTGGGGAAACTTTTCTTGCCTCAGACCGATGTCAGACAAAGTTAATAATTGCATTTCTTGTGGGAAGCAAATACCGCATAAGGATTTTCACTCTTACTGTATACCTTGCTTAGGGCCAGACCACGATGTCTCGGCCTGCCGTTTTTGTGCTAGGTTTAACAAGCGCACTATTAAGCGCCGGGCGGAGTTCGCCCTTCATTATTTTGGCAAAAAATTTAATTATATCATGTCTTCGGATATACCGACGCCAGTTTCAGGCAAAAAACGCAAGGATAAGGACAGACATCCGAGGCCTGCACCGAGTACTGAGATCACGCTAAGGCCGACACCGGTTCTCCGGTTCTCAGCGAGGCGCCTATGCAGCCCCTGACTACCGATGAAACTATTTTACCGGCGACTTCAGTACCCGAGGTCGCAGCTTCCTTGGTCTCCATTCCCACTGCAGATACCGACGCCACTCTTGGCGGAGAAACGGAAAATTTAGCGAGGCCTGCCATTTCTGAAGGCGTTTTCAGGCCTACCACATTCTCTATTAAATCGTTCTCAAAATCTAAAGCTCCAATGAAAATTAAAAAACAGGGTCCTCAGACCCCCTCTCAAGGCCCCATGCCTAAAAAACAGATGCTTAAAATGGCTGAGGATTTGATTACACTCATCAGGGGTTCTCAACCCCCCTCAGACAAAAGACCCAGGTTGGAGGAAGACTTCCCTTCCTCAGACCAGGCTTCTATTACCTCAGACCTTTCTGAGGACCAGGATTACGCCTATTCCCCATTTGAAGACTCTGATGCTGAGGAGCCTATTCCCTCGTCTCCCCCCCCTGAGGACTACTCTTTTGGGGAACCCTTCATACATTGAGAGAGCACTTCCACTGGGAAGGCCAAGATTACTCAGATTCCAAGAAAAGGCTCAGGGAATTTCTGCTGCTTCCCCAGCATAGGCCCCTGGCTATTCCTCCTGTCTTAGATATTTTGGATTATGTGTACGCAGAAGCCAGTCTTAATCCAGACTCTTTACCTCTTGCCCTGTTAAACCAGACAGATATTACCGGGTTCCTGATTCTCACCAGTTCCTTTATAAAAGCCCTTCTGCTGACCCAGAAACTATTTCTCAGGGTCCCAAGGGGGTTAAGGCCTCTACTGCTAAAACCCTTTACCTTCAGAGAGAGATTCCAGAGCATTAGAAAGGTGGGGGAAAAAGGTGTATACTTCAGCCACTTTAACCATGAGGGCATTAAACTGTCAATTTCATATGTTAAAGTACCAGCAGTTCTTGCTATCTCAGCTGAAAAGCAAAATGACACAAACAGAACAACCAGATTTGAAAGAGTTGCAGGATTTGTTGCATGGAGCAGAACAAGTGGGGAAACATACCTTACAGTGTGGTTTTGATGCTTTAGAGGCCTCATGTAGAGCTGCTGTCACGGGGTCTGTCATAGGTAGACACGCTTGGCTCAAAGAGCAAACCTTACCAGATCATGTCAAAGCAAAGTTATTAGATGCACCACTACAAAAAGATGTATTGTTTGGTGTTAAAGCGGAGGAGGTACTAAAGAAAATGGAGGAAAAAGCGAAATCTATGCAAACAGTTAAAGATTTCTTGCAGGTGCAGCCTCCACACTTCAGCAGAAACTGGCCTTTAAAAATTGGTCCTTTCCAGCCACAGACAGACCCCAAAGGGGTAGATACAGACGCCCAAGGGGTAGAGGACAACCTCAAGGATCTTACAGAGCTAGGCAGTGGCAAGCACCAGCCCCAAGAGGTGGAGAAGATAGATCACAGTCATTTAGAAAACAGACACAATGACTTTCCCCTATGCCTGCCAAACAAAGCAATAATGGCAGCACCTTTGGGTGGAAAACTGGCCTTATTTTCAAAAAAACTGGCACATTGTTACAAAGGACAAATGGATTCTGGATATTATAGACAGAGGCTACAGGTTCCACTTTCACACCCTTCCAAAAATGAGAGGCATGCCAAACCTGCCACAAAATCAATGGGCAGAGGCACAAAAACAAATTTCCGCTCTCATGGATATGAAAGCAATTCAAGAGGTACCTGCAAAAGAACAAGGTCAAGGTTTTTATTCAAGACTATTTCTGGTACCAAGGAAGGACAAAGATTGGAGACCCATCTTAGACCTATCTATTCTAAATACATATCTAGAGGTACCAAAATTCAAGATGCTCACATTACAGCAGCTTCTTCCCATGCTGGGCAAGGAGTCTTGGCTGGTAACGTTGGACCTCAAGGAGGCATACCTGCATGTCCCTATCAGACAAGATTGCAGAAGATACCTCAGATTTCTTGCAGGTTCAACCCATTATCAATTCTCTGCATTGCCCTTTGGCTTATCTACTGCGCCCAGAGTGTTTACGAAATGCCTGGCATCAGTAATTGCTTTCTGCAGACAACGAGGAATACAAATCTACCCATATCTGGACGACTGCCTGATCCAAGCAGACAGCAAGGACATTCTATTGCAGCATCTGGCATTTGTAATAAAACTGTTAAACTGCCTGGGGTACACAGTGAACAAAAAGAAATCAAAACTAATACCCTCTCAACAGGTAAATTTCCTGGGTGCCAGCTTAAATACAACGGCCCATATGGCTTACCTCACGCCAGACAAACAAGGGCAACTGTCTCAATACTTCAACAAAATGGCAACTTTAACCAGGCTAACTGCAAGGAAAATCCTGCAGGCTCTGGGGTTCATGGCATCTTGCATCCTTTTAATACCATTTGCAAAGCTGCATATGAGGAAACTATAATGGTACCTAAAAAAACGTATGGTCTCAACACAGCCACAGCTTGGAAACAATTTTACCACTCATTCCATGCCTTCAAAAGGAATTTTTGTGGTGGGCTCAAGCATGCCAAAGAAACACGGGTCTCCCTTTCTGTATACCACAAGCAAGTCAAATCATCACAACAGACGCCTCAGACTACGCCTGGGGAGCACACATGGCAGATCAGTGCATCCAGGGAAAATGGTCCCAAAAACAGATGCACCTACACATCAACCAAAAGGAGATGCTAGCTGTGCAAAATGCTCTTATGACCTTCAAGGACCTACTGCATCCGGCCAGCTATTAATAAGGACAGACAACACCACAGTCATGTGGTACATAAACAAACAGGTAGGGACGCATTCATACCCCCTGTGCAGGCAAGCTATGACCCTGTGGAACACAGCATTGGAATTACAAGTTCAACTGCAGGCACAATTCCTGCCAGGGAAGGAAAACACACTGGCAGACAACTTAAGCAGAATTATGACAGACCCACACGAATGGAAGTTGCATCCTCAAGTCTTCTCAAAGATAACTCAAGCATGGGGACAGCCAGACATAGATCTATTTGCTACCCACAGAAATTACCAGTTGGAAAAATTCTGCTCAAGGACCTATCATCCACAGGCCTGGAAAGTGGATGCACGGGATCTCGTATCTGATTTTGGCTGCTTTTCCAGACTTTAGGATCTGTAGCTCAGGCTCCTCCCCTTGCCCAGAACCCCCTCCCCTCCCCCAGCATTACCATAGATTTCATTTGCCACTTCACTCATAGAGATTCAGACATGATTCATGGTTCAGGCTAAGTGCGTTTTGTGATGTATTTAAATACTAAAGGCCCAGCAGTGGATGTCACGGTAGTAGTAGCAGTCACTAAGAAGGAGCTCACAGAAGAAAGCTCTTCTCTCTCAACCTCTTTAACAGAGATTTGCGAAGCATATTTATGCTTTAGCTAGCTTTGCTTTAAGGTTACTGAACTACTTGGCACATATGACTATGTCCCAAAGAGGCTTGACCAAGGAGCTTTCCAAGTGTCTTTCAGGACCCATATCTGAGGAAGACAGAAAAATGGTGGATTCTCAGCAGCCACCCTTCAGTCCCTGTTACGTCTCGTATCCAACACAATAGAAGGTGTTTCAAGAGCTGAGGAGCAGGCATTACAATAAGGAGGCATGCCTGGATGCTCTTGTGTAATTTTGCAGTCCCTTTTAAGATGCCTTTTATTAAAACCCTGTTTTTTCGCTCTACCTTGTTTGGCCCTAAGTTCAAAGACTCACTCTCCAGGAGTGAACAGTAAGGCTAGTATTGGATGTCAGTCACTTGAACCAGTCTGTCAGACACACAAAGTTTGGGATGGTCATGGTACAGTCCATTTTCCCTTTACAGAGGAAGAACAACTGGATGATGCTCTTCGTGTTTCACTGTTGCAGTTCTGACTTGTAGGATTTCCTGCTGTGCAAGCCCTTGGCCGGCCTGACTACTAGAGTAAAAGTCTTCCTCCTAAGGCTTGCAGACATTCTACCCTGACGTCAGTGCACTTAGGTATAAAGGGAGCTAGCTGATGCCATGACATCAGTCTTTTCTTGCTGTCAGAGCCCGAAGCAGTGTTTCAATGCATTGGTCGGTCCACACAAGAGAGAGAAGTCTTCTAAAGCTAAGTACTCCATTGGGGAACTCTTTTCTTGTTTTAACTCATGTCGTCATAAGGTTAACAATTATCTCCACTGTGATAAGCAAATGCCACACTGAGATTTTATACATTGTGTGTCACCTGTCTAGTCTCAGATCGCGATATCCGTAGTTGTCGTTTTTGCGCCTGTTTCACTTCTAGGACTATCAGGAGTAGGGCCAAAACCTTAGCTAGGCATCTTAGTCTCCCATCTTCTTTGCAATGATTGATGGTGTCCACTGGTTGTCCTAAGGTTGAGCTCCCTAAGTGTAGGAAGGACGAGGAAAAAATACTCAAGCTTAGGGTCTCTGATGACAACCATTCACAGTCTGCCAGTCCCCCAAGGCTCATTATCGCTGAGGAAGTCGAGGTGATTTCACAGCCACCTTCTGTGACTGAGTTGGTGGCACAGGCCTCTGTTGAGACCCATACGAAGTCTGACATTCCGTAGGGTCCCTCAGCTTCTGCACAGGCCATGGCTTTCAGTTCGTCATTCAGGTCTGGAGTCGCTGAGCAGATCTCCACTTCCAACAGCTTATCTTGTGCAGGCAGCATTCCTTTGAGACATCAGCCTGAATCAGTTCTCCCTTACAAAGAGACTGGCATCAGTATTGCGGACGTACCTAGTTACTTCTAAGAAGGGTTCTATCTCCGGTCCTATGCCTAGGCCTACTGGCTCCCATGCACTAGGTTATCAGCAAGTCAGGTTAGCTGAGGACATTATATCCTTAGTCAGAGCTAGGCAATCCCCTTTGGAGTCTTCCCCAGGGAAAAGAAAGAGGAATCCTACCCCTGAAGTTTTCTCTGAACCTCCTGATTCAGATGAGGATTTTGACCAGAAGGAGTCTGTTTTTGAGGAGGGGTTCGATCCTTCCTTACTTCTTTTGCATATGCAGATTCTAAGGAGAATCTGCCTTCAGCTTCACCTCCTGAAAACATTTATATCTGATGTTGTCAATCTTCACATAGTTCAGAGCCCACAGACAAGGATTAACTCGGCCATTTATTTCAGCTCGCACCTTCCAAAACTCTTGAGCCTAGGCAGTACTCATGATGCTCCTCTGTAAATTGCCTCCAATCTCATTTGCCACTTCGTAGTGTCAGACGTGTCTGATCCTATCTATCAAGCTTTGGCTATATTTTGTATGTTTTTTTTCTATTATTAGTCATTTTTCTTATATAGTCTTTATTTCTATCTGTATTTCTATCTACTACCCGCTCCTCTAGCTAGCTTTTAGTGTGTGTGTGAGTTTTCTTTCCGGTTTTCTACCATTTGGTAGTCCTTTCTAGTACCATTGTTGGTATTTTTCTTTCCCCTTTAGTTACCATTCATGGTATTTTCTGAATTACCATGGTTGGTAATTTACCTTCTCTGTCCCTTCTACTTTAAAAAAAAAAAACAAACAGGAGATTCTTTTTTGAATTCCCCTCTTCTTTCTTTCTCTTTGTGTGTGTGTGTGTGTGTGTGTGTGTGTGTGTGTGTGTGTGTGTGTGTGTGTGTGTGTGCGCATGCTAGGCCCTTTAGCCTTCTAGCATGGCTGACAAAACTTCTAAGAGCACCTCTGGTTTCAAGAGGTGCCAAAAATGTGATAGAAAAATGCCCAATTCAGATGGTCATTTTTTTTGTCTGTACTGCCTTGGTGTGGTCCACCACCAGGAGGACTGTGCGATTTGTTACGGTTTCTCCACCAAGACTTTAACTGAGTGGAGAAACACATTAATATTTAAAAGACTTCTGAAGGGAGAATTTGAAGAGTCCATTTCTGCTTCCAGAACTGAAGCCAGTTTGTCTTCATCATCCTCTTCCTCTTCCAAACCAAAAGAGACAACATTCGGTTCTGAGCAGCTCCTTGGAACTGCCCACAAAATTGGCAAAACAGCCTTCGATGCCAGCAGTTTCTTCAGCACCAACAGGCACAAATGATTCGACTATATCAAAAAATCTTGGTACAGACATCTGGAGCTTCAGTACCAGTAGCGGTATTGGTACCGAACCAATCCTCCTTTTAAACCTTACCAAGGACCACTTATTCATTCTCAGTGGATCCTTTTGCTGACAGGCCACCCTGTCCATTCTTGGAACTGAGGACTCCCAGATCTCCATCAGTTTCAACCATTCGATCCACAAAGAGTCTTTCAGAATCAGCCATTATGAGACAGGTTGACCAGCTCCTGATGGCGAGGGGATTGCATCTAACTTCAGTTCCAAGCCAACTTGGCACCGGAACCGCTCCTTCATCGACACAGTTTCCTCCTCCAACTCCTACTGAGACTTTGGAGCCCCTGACACTGACCTACCTGGGTCTGGCTATCTCAGTACCGACTAGAATATTTTCTCTGGAATGGAAGATTGCCTTGAGTTCTTCTGGTTTATCGGAACTGGAGACCTTCCAGGCTTGAGGCTTATTTGCTGGTTCTGAGGGGCAGGGTTCAGGGTCGATTATTTTGGAGCCGTCCATGCCTCTTGGTGCCTCGGCATTCATAAGCTTGACCCAGGCTTCTGCTTCGGAGGTGGCTTCCTTGGTGTGGAGTGGGACCACGGTTCCAAAGGAGTCTATTCTGGTTCCGGGCCCCCATCTCTCTATGGGGGAGTAGCCTTCTGGATCATGGAGAAGGCAACACAGTCCTTGCCACCCCTGTCAGGCCAAGCATCATCCCTATCCCCTTGACCGGAGCACCCACCAGTCTCCTCTCTGGGACAGGAGCACCAAAGCCTCAGGAATGACCTATTTTGGTGATTTCATCTTCAGATACTTCCCTGGGTCATCCTACCGAGGAAGCACCTGCGAAGAAAATGCAAAACCAAGGACTTAGACTCCTCTGAAGAGCTTTTCATTGAGGACACCAATTTTTGATGAAGGGGAAGGTTCCCCTAAGTCATACCCTGATGATGTTTCCTTCAGGGACATCCTAGAAATCCTAAATGAGAGGGGTAGCAGGACCTCCCTTCAGCCTTCCTCATTGGAATCTGTTTACCTGGAGGCTTTTGGTACCCTGCCCTCTACTTCTTGGATCTCTCCGCCCACTGACAACCTTATTAAACCTATTGCTCAGCAGGCCTGGAAGATTCTGGATTCCATTGAACTGATCCCCAAGAGACCTGACAAAATTTTATCTGCTCCTAAGGATGAACAAGATTGTGCCAAGAGTATTCCAGTTGACGCCATAGTGGCAGATGCAAAAAAGGAACTTGCAGAAGAGAGTCCTACTATCCTTCCTCCTAACAAGAAGTCTAGGACTGTGGATAGATTTGGGAACAGTGTTTATGCTTTATTGACCTTCACTGTCAGGTCTTTGAATTATATGGCGCACTTCACTAGGCTGCAGAGAGATCTAATCAAAGAACTTTCAGATACTCTTGCAGGAGCAGTAGCTGAAGGGGTTTGAGATAGTTACCTCTCAGCTCACCACCCTTGAATCAGCTGCCATCTCGTCCATGAGGCTTATCACTCATGCAGCTGAAGGGACGACGAGCAGCGGGTTCAGGCATAGCCATCAGGAGACACGCTTGGATAGACTTGCGTGACTTTGCAGAGCCATTTAAATCTTCATTTATCAATGCTCCATTTGACGGATCTATCCCAGTTCTGACCCAAAGTGAAGTACACATTAACCAGATGTGAGAAAGAAGGGAAGGCTCTTTCTGCCATTGGCATATGCTTCTCCACTTCTCAATGGCCCTACTGTAGGAGACAGAGACATGGGAGGCTATGGTTCAAAAAGTCCCAAAGGCCTTTCCAGGACTCACTTGGCAAGGACTTCTCCCAGGGCAGAGGGGAAGGTAACAATGGAAGACGTTGTTCCAGAGGCAGAAGTGGCCCACAGAACCAGGAGTCTGGGGATTCTATCTCTGGTAACTTCTATCTCTGGTAACTCCTACAAGTGCTCCTGAATGGAGGCCCAGTTGCCTTCCTCTGGAGGCAGTCAGGTGGCAATTATCCCTGCACCAATCTGCATGGCTACAAATGACTCCAAACAAATGGATGCAAGGAATCATTTCCAGAGATTACATCATTCCCTTTATAACCAATCCGAAAATACAAAAATGACTCCCAGATGTTCCACCTAGTCACAGGGAGGCAGCAGTCTTAGAAATCCAAAAACTGCTCGACAAAATTATCCAAGAAGTCCCCAGAGACCAGAAAGGATCCAGATTTTACTCAATGTTCTTTTAGTGCCCAAAAAGACAAGGGGACTGGAGACCCACCTTTGATCTCGGCCAGTTCAACAAATCGATTCAACAAACCAAGTTGCGGATGGTCGTGGTACAGTCAATACTTCGTTCTTGGAAAAAGATGATTGGATGTGCTTAATAGATCTTCAGGATACATATTACCACATAAAAATGGACAAATGCTTCAGAAGATTCTTGCACTTCTGGCTAGGAGCCAGTCATTATCAGTTCAGAACATTGCACTTTGGACTCCCCACAGCCTCCAGAATGTTTACCAAATGCATGGCAGTGGTAGCAGCTCATCTCAGACTGCTAGATTTTCAAGTTTTTCCATATCTCGATGACTGGCTTCTCACTGCTACCACCAGACATCAACTCCTAAGGGCAACAGATTACGCCCTTCATCTTTGTCCTACCTTAGGCATCACAGTAAATTATGAAAAGTCACATCTAGAACCCACTCAACAGTTGAAATTTATCGGAGCCCGATTAAACACCATGACAGGAATAGCACCACTCTCATTAGGAAGACTCCAGAAAATCAGATCACTGGTAAATCACATTATCCAGAACAGAAGTGTTTCAGCAAAGCTCATTCTGCAAGCACTAGGGTCCATGGTGTCCTCCATGACCTTAGTTCTCTTAGCCAGATATCACATGCAGATTCTTCAGTGGCTTCTAGCCTCCCAATGGTCATTAACAAATCAACGCATATCCCATCACATCTTGATCATCAGTCATTGCAAGCAAGACCTGTTGTGGTGGATTCAGTCCAACGAGATCCTTTCAGGCCATCCATTTCTCCTTCCACAGCACCAGGCCATAGTGACCACGGATGCTTCCCAGATAGGGTGGGGGGGGCATTTTTTGGGAAGGACAGTCCAAGGTATGTGGTCCCAAATGGAGGCCAGTTTGCACATCAATGTTCTAGAGATAAGGGCTGTGCTCCTAGCATTGCAAGCGTTTCAAGATACCCTTCCCTTTTTAATGGAGGCAATTCAGATGGACAATGTCGGTAGTCTGGTATATCAATAAACAAGGGGGAACCAGATCTTATCCACTTTGTCGAGAAGCCCTCAGAGTTTGGCAATGGGCAATTTCTTCCAACTGCTTTCAAACAGCAATGCATATTCCAGTGAGCTCCAACGTGATAGCAGACAAGCTGAGCAGAACTATCCTGTTGCCTCACAAGTGGTCTCTCAATCAGACAGTGATGGAAAAGATTTTCTGTCACTGGAGTCAACCTTGCTGCAACCTGTTTGCATCCCCCCCTAACAAACAAGTGCAGCAGTTACCCCCCCCCCTCAGGGGGAGTTACCCAGAGATGCTCTTCTCCACGATTGACCCCCTGGTCTTCTGTATGCCTTTCCTCTGACTCCTCTGATAAGTCAATTCCTAAAGAAAGCCAAGAGGATGAAGAACACAATAATCCTCATTGCTCCGTTTTGGCCTCAATAGGTGTGGTTTCCCTTCATTTGGCCTCATCTGCTTAGGAAACCTTGGATTTTGGACCCAGTTCCAGATTTCCTCTCTTACCCAGAAGGAATGGTTCATCCGAATCTCTACCATCTCAAGCTCACTGCGTGACTTCTCCAATTCCCATGATTGTCAGACTTTCCTCTTTTATATCACCAGTCCGACAAATCATTCTAGCTCATCACAAGCCTTCAACATAGTAAATGGGAAAAATTTGCCAGATGGGTTCTTGACGAGGATTTTGACCCTTCTGCAGATCCTACAGATAAGTTTTTAGAATTTTTGACATGTCTTTCAGTCTGAATCTTCAGCTTCCACCATTCGAATACACCTGGCTGCGATATCCAACTTTCATATTGGTTTTGATGGGTCTACTCTCATGTCCCATAAACTGTGCAAGACCTTTTTAAAAGGAACCCTTATGCTAAGGCCACACTATAAAGAACCCAGCGCTCCATGGGATTTACCCGGGTCCTTCAATGCTTCACCTTATCTCCTTTTGAACCATCGGCTATCTGTGAATTAAAATTTTTGACTGGAAAACTGTGTTTTTAATAGCAATCACCTCGGCCTGAAGAGTATCAGAAATTCAAGCTTTGCCCTGCAAACCCTCCTATCTAATTTTTCACAAGGACAGGGTTTCTCTCGGGACTAATCCTTTCTTTTTACCAAAGGTTGTTACAGAATCCAATATCAATCAAACCTTACACCTACCAGTCTTTTTCCTAATTTCTCCAGTAAGGGAAAATATTGCCTGCACTTATTAAACGTCCATAGACAATTACTTTTCTACCTTCACAGAACAAAAGATATCAGGAGATCAGACCAGTTCTTTGTTGCTTTTTCCTTACTTTCACTAGGTAACCCAGTTTCTAAGGTTACATTAGCTAAATGGCTTAAACATTGCATTACTTTTGTTTATAATTCAAAGGGACTTCAACGACTGCATCCTGTAAAAGCTCATTTGATGAGAGATGTAGCTATTTCTGCAGTTTTTCATGTCCAAGCTTCTTTAGATGACATTTGTGCTGCAGCTACATGGGCATCTGCTCATACCTTTATCACTCATTACAAATTGGACCAGGTGTCTAGGGAACGTGCATCTTTCAGTTCAGTGGTCCTCCAGAATATCCTTCCATGAGACCTCCCAAGATTCAGGTAGCTAGGGCCTCTGTCCCACAGTCAAGGATTACGTGAAGATTGACAACATTAGATAAAGAATATGTCTTGCAAAAGACTGGCTTCATTATATGTAATCAGACTTGGTATCTCTTTTATTACTTTGATCTGTCTGTCACTGTTTTTGGCAAACTCCATCTGAGATAATTTACAGAGGAGCATCATGGGTAGTGCCTAGCTCGAGAGTTTTGGAAACCGCGAGCTGAAATAAATGGCTGAGTTGGTTTCGAGGCTTGGAACTGACCTCACAGTCAAGGATTGGTGAAGATCGACAACACAGATGGAATGTTATGATAAGACATAACTTCTTTATCTATGCCATGAGAGTACATTTCCAGTGGGAGACACAGGAATATCCACAATCTAAGAAGAGGGTTTGAGAGTTCCTTGATCTCCCAGAACATAATCCTTTGGCTGTTCTTCCTGTATTGGAGGTAGTAGAGGATGTTTTTATGGACTCTTCCCTGAATCCAGATTCTCTACCTCCAGCCCCTTGAAAACCAGACAGGTTTTTGAATAGGTATTTATACGAGTCCAGCACCTAAAACCTCTCTGCTGACCCAGAGATTGTCAATGCAGATCCCAAGAGAGCAAGAGCCAGCTCTTCAAAGAGCCCTTTACCTGCTGGCAAACGAAGCAGAGCCCTTGATAGCTTTGGTAAAAAAAAAAAAAAAGTCTACACTTCTGCTACCCTAGCTATGAAGGCCCTTAACTGCCAGTTTCATATGATAAAATACCAACAAAGTACTTTAGATAAAATGAAGCAAAAGATATCCTCCCTGGAGGACAAGATAATTTTCAAGGACTTGTTGGACCTTTGCCATTCCATCTTGCCAGATGGCTAGACACTCCTTACACTGCGGCTATGATGCTATGGAGGCCTGTAGCCGAGCTGCTGCATCTGATTCTGTCATTGGAAGGAATGCTTGGCTTACGGAACAGACCCTACCAGACCATGTCAAATCCAAACTTCTAGATGCACCCCTGGATAACGACTTCCTTTTTTGACCAAAGGCTGTGGCTTTGTTAAAAAGATGGAAGATGAAGCAAAATCTATGCAAACTGTCAAGGACTTCCTCCAAATTCAGCCTCCTAGGTTTAGTAGGAATTTTCCCACTAAACACTGGTCCTTTCCCTCTCAATCAAAAAAACATCCAGAGGAAGCCCCAGAGAGAAAGGCCTCAAAGGCAGCATCAGTAAGTGGTCCTCCGGAACCCCCAGGCAGGGGAGTTCTGCGTCACAGGGCAGATCTCAGCAATGACTCTTCCTGTCCCCTACCCACCCCCCCACCCACTCCAGAAAAGTTAGGAGAAAGACTAGGAGGAAAGCTATCCCTGTTCAAAGAAAATTGGTCCCTCATTACTTCAGACAAGTGGGTTCTGAAAGTTATCTGGGAGAGATACAGTCTCACTTTGAAAGAGCCATTAGGATAGTAAGGTTAGCTGGTTTTCCACAAAAAGCAAATTGCAGTGGTCCTTTCTCATATTCACAGGGCTCAGTGGAACCAGTACAAAAACATCAAATAGGAAGGGGTTCTATTCCAGGCTTTTCCTGCTGCCCAGAAAAGAAAGCTCTGGGTGCCCTATTCTAGACCTGTCCACCCTCAAACAGTCCCTGCTGGTACCAAAATTCAAAATGTTTTCTCTTCAAAAACTTCTTCCCATGATAGCCCATTAGGCCTTTATGGTCACCTTAGACCTAACAGATGCTTACTTGCACATTCCTATAGAAGAATCTTGCAGAAGTTTTCTTCATTTTAGAGCAGGTACCAGCCACGTTCAATTCCCTGCAGTGCCCTTTGGCTTGTCTGCTGCTCCCAGGATCTTCACAAAGTGTTTAGCTCCTGTGATCACCTTCTGCAGAACAAGAGGGATCCAAATTTACCCCTATGTAGACTGCCTCATTCAAGTTATAAGTCGGTCAAAACTCCTCAAGGATCTGGCCTTAGTTCAGAACCTCCTCACCTCCTTCTTGCTCACCATAAATCTTAAGTCCAACACAAACCCATCCACTAGGATAGTTTTCCTGGGGGCTCTTTTGGATTTCTCCTTTCAAAAGGTCTTCCTCACTCCAGAAAAGGTCTCTTTCCTGACTCAGTACTTCCAAAAGCTTATGCAGAGACAGTGCCTCTCAGCCAGGGAATTCCTCAGAGTATTAGGCTACATGGCATCTTGTATCCTCAAGATGCCTCTGGCCAGGCTATACATGAGGAAGTTCCAGTGATGCATCAATAATTTGTAGTGCCAGCATTCCCAGTCCCCGGAGACAGAAATGCAGCTGATCCCCTGCCTCAAGGAGGAATTTGCATGGTGGACATGGGCATGTGCCCAAAATCTGGGTCTCCCCTTCCAGTTCATCTCTCAGGGCCAAACAATAACCACATATGCTTCAGAGACAGCCTGGGGGCTCATTTCCAGCACCTTCAGTCCCAGGGCAGATGGGAAAATTGGTTCAGACACAAACACATAAATTGGAAAGAACTGATGGCAGTGCAAAAGGGCCTAGTAACTTTCAAAGATCAGTGGAAACCAGGGCTGCTTGTCAAAACAGACAACACCACAGTGATGTGGTACATAAACAAGGAGGCACTCATACCCTCTTTGTTGACTAGCTGTGCAGGTGTGGGAGACAGCTCACTCTCTCTGGAGTTGCACCTCATGGCACAGTACCTCCCAGGAAGCCAAAACACTCAAGAAGATCATCTCAGCAGGAACTTGATGGACCCAAATGAGTGGCATCTAGAACAGAATATTTTCAGTTGAGCATTTTATTTGTTAGCAAAGAGGTCTATCTGTGGAGATCCCCATTTCTGGACAAAGACAGAGTCTTTGTCCTTCCTTTGGAGCCACCTTTTCCTTTATGTGTTTCCTCCCCTGCCTTTCCTTCCATGGTTCCTCCTAAAATTCAAAGAAGAAGGCCCAAATGTCATTCTAATAGCCCCAGACTGGAACAGGCAGCACTGGTATCCTGTGCTACTAAGTTTAACCAACAAAACCCCGTGGCAGTTACCTCAGAGAGTGGACCTTCTGACTCTGGACCAGGGGTGGTTTGTGCATCCCATCCTACAGACTCTGACATTCAGCCTAGATAATTCCCCTAAATACTCTTCTGAGCATACCCTAAGCAGACAAGTTCAAAACATTCTCAAATAGGCTAGAAGACCTAGTACTAGGAATTCATACTCTGCCGAGTGGGGTCGACTGAGGCTTATCTTTTTCTTCCATCAAAATTTGTGTCTTGGCCATTTCAGCCCACATCACTATTCTTCCTCCTATCTTTTCGCACCCCCTAATGAAACCATTCATTAGTTGAGTGGTTCACATCAGACCTCCCAGGAGACAACTCACACTTCCACAAGACCTCAATTTTGTTCTACAAAACTTGATGCTGCCCCTCACTGAACTGCCAACTTCTGCTGAATTAAAATTGTTATCTTGGAAGGCTATCCTTTTACTGGCTATTGTTTCAGCTGTGAGGGTCTCTGAGCTGCAAGCTCTCATGGCAGTGGAACCCATTTCTCATATTCCAACCAGACAGAGTATCACTCAGGACTAATGCATCCTTTATGCCAAAGGTGGTCATAGACTCATCCTTGAATCAAGCTATACACTTGCTCACCTTCTTCCCCAGACCTCAGAACCAGGGGGAAAGAATCCTTCACACTCTGGATGTCCACAGACCGCTTCTCTGCTATCTTGGCAGAACTAAATCTTTCAGAAAATCAGATCAACTCTGTGTCCTTTGCCACTGACTCTGAAGAGAAACCAGTCTCCAAACAAGCTATCTCCAAGTGGGTCTAACTCTATTTCCTTATGTTACAGCCACCGTGGTAAAAAGCCTCACAAAACTGTAAGGACTCACTCCACTGGCACCAATGCTACCTCTGCTGTCTTCCTGAAAGGAGTACCTAACAAAAACATTTTGGAAGCTTCTACCTGGTCATCTGTGCATACCTTTACCAAACACTACCACTTATCCGCCCTCTCCAAGTCTAGAGCAGGATTTGCCACTGCCATCTTGCTGGGCATCCTCTCTTCTCCACAATCTACTTTCCACCCTCATCTCGGCTTTGGGAATCATCCCACAAGTCAGGACTGCAACAGTACAGTTTTGTTCACTTGCCGTAAACATAGATTTTCAAGTGTATTCACTGTTGCAGTCTCCTTTCCCTCCCTTCTTTCCAGTTTTTGGCCACTGTAGTAGTCTGCTTCTGTCTTCTTCACTAACCAGAGAACCCCCTGGGTGTTTGTAGGACCCTTTTTCTACATTTGATCCTTGCTTATGGTTCTTCTTGGGGGCTCCTACCTTCTAAGGGGCAAGAAAAAACTGATGTCATGGCATCGGCTGACTCTCTTTATACCCAGGCATACTGACATCAGGGTAGGACGTCCGCCAGTCTTAGGAGGAGCAAGATTTTTACTCAGGTAGTCATGCCGGCTAAGGGCTTCCACAGCAGGAAATCCCATAGGTCAGGACTGAAACAGTGAATACACTCAAACATCTACATTTATGGTGAGTGTACACAACTGTACTTTCTTGATAGACCTTCAGGATGTGCACTACCACATCAAAATGAATAGATGATGCAGGAGGTCTCTGCACTTCTGGCTGGAAGACCTTCATTTCTAGTTTAGAACCCTGCCCTTTGGTCTCATCACAACTGAAGGGAGTTCCCCAAATGCTTGGCAGTCATTGCAACCTGTCTCCATCTGCAAGGGATCTAGGTGTTCCCATATCTAGATAACTGGCTCCTTACCATTTCTACCAGTCTTCTGCTAATCTGGGCCAGAAACTACTTGCTTCAGCTTTCCCCCAACACTGGAATTACAGTGAATCAGAACAAATTTCAGTTTTCCTCAGTACAAGTTCAGGAATTCACAGAAGCTCAATTGGATGCAACCATTCAAGTTGCAAGGTTACTGCAGAGCAGATTACTAACCCTAAGAAATGCATGTCAGCAGCTTCTTTCTTTTCAGGTGCCACCTGCCAGCCTAATTCTTCAACATCTAGGATCAATGGCAGCTTCCATTACATTGGTTCACTTGGCAAGTTATCATATGAGGGTGTTTCAGTGGACACCAGTGGTCCATCAAATCCCACCCCATGACCTTTCCAATACACTTTGCAGGAATATGCAGTAATCGTGTAAATTGGTGGGTTCAGTCTCCAGAGGTGTTTTGGAGCCATCCTTTTGTTCCTTTCTCTCCCAAAGCTACTGTGACCATGGATGCTTCCCAACCAGAGGTCTTACCTGGAAAAGATGATCCAGGATCAATGGCAGCTTCCATTACATTGGCCCACTTGGCAAGTTATCATATGAGGGTGTTTCAGTGGTCCATCAAATCCCACCCCATGACCTTTCCAATACACTTAACAGGAATATGCAGTAATCGTTTAAATTGGTGGGTTCAATCTCCAGAGGTGTTTTGGAGCCATCCTTTAGTTCCTTTCTATCCCAAAGCTACTGTGATCATAAATGCTTCCCAACCAGGGGCCTTACCTGGAAAAGATGATCCAAGGTATGTGGTCCCCATCAGAGGCCAGTCTTCACATCAGTGTCTTAGAGATGAGGGCAGTCCTAACTTTACAGGCCTTTCAGGATGTCCTCCTTCTAGGAGTGATTTCTTTCTAGACCGACAGCATGTCAGTACTCAAACAAGGGGGAACATGCTCTTACCTCTTGTGTCGAGAAGTGATGTGTGTGTGGTGGTGGGTGATATCTTCTCGCCTTTTTCTAATGGCAATGCACAAAGGATCATAGGAGGTTACTAGGCTAATGGCCCTGGGCAGATGGAAAAGACATCAGATACGAAAGGTATGTACTTATCATAATGACAGATCTGTGTTGTCTGCTTCTGTCCTTCAACTTCCTCCCTTCTTTCCCCTTTCCATGTCATGGAATGTTTTCCTTCCTTTGGCTACTGGTATTACTGTATGGGCTACCACTAGTACAGCATTACATACTCTTGCATCTTCAGTGCAGATTTTTTCCTTTGTTGTTATGTAGTTTGACCCCACCAGTTGAGGAAGGACAGAAACAGACAACATAGATATTTCATTATGGCTTTTGCATAACTTTCATTTATCGTTGGTTTACTTAAGCAACTTTACTATTTGTAAATTAAGTATTTAGGGTACTGTTCTGAAGTTAGGTTAGATAGTAGCTAAATCTAGACAGCATTAGGATGTATTATATAAAGTACGGATAGTTTCATACAACTACTTTTGTAGACCTACATCTTCTAGTACTGTACAGGTCATTTGCACCCTGCAAAATAGTAAGTGCTCAATGAACATTAAACATTAATATTGAGCAGTTAATACTATAGAGCTAAATTTTAAGTTCAGAGATGCTGTGTGCCTAACACAAGAGCAAATGTTATTTACAACAGAGCAATCTTTAATCCAAAGGACAGAACTGTTAAATTTATCCATCAAATTGTTTGCATGATTGGGACCAGTGGGAATGTACCTCTCTGGTTTCCATAGTATTTGTCACTGTATTGTTAATTTTGTTATGATGAGTAAGGTTAGATTTCGGCCAAGGGAATATTAGTCAGAGGGCAAAGATTATAATATGTGTCCTGAGATGTTGCTGTGGTCTCTCTTTCTTAGGTGAGACAACTAAAGTGTTTTAAAGTGAGATTTCATGAACACCTTAAGGATATTTAGCACAACAGAATAGAAAGCCCTGTTGCTTCACATTTTTTTATCAGGATTATGTTTGTTGTAGTTATTTGCACACTGCTATTTTGAAACAAGTAAAAATTAATGACAGGGATGGCAAAATATAAAGGGGTTATTATTATATAAGGAATTAGTTTGTATTTTAAATTATCATATACTCAAGCCAAAAGCCTTGATCAACACTTATTTCAAAATATCAGACACTCAAACCAAAAGGCTTGAATGTAGACTGCAATTGGACATGTTTCTTGAATTAATTAATTGGCTGATTATTCATTAAACTTGATTGGATTTTTTCCAAATGATTTGTTATTTATAGTATAGGATATTTTTACACTTATATCTTTATTCCTCTATAGGTTCTGCTAAGGCACTAGAAGTTTCAGTAATGTGTTTTGGTTTTACTTTGGGTTTCTGACTTTTTTGTTTTCTTTAAAATCAGTTTTTTAATTTGTAGTTTTGGCAAAAATGAGGCAAACAGTCTCTGTCCATTTGGTTAGGAACTGCATTTATTTCTACTTTGAGAACTTTGCCAGGGTGCCACAAGAGGTGGTAAATACTCATTGCAAAAGAATAGCAGGGTTTTCAACATTTTTTTCAGGAATCTGAAGCTGCTATTTGATAAACTGTGTCTCTATTTATTAGACATTGCAAGCTGAACTCTTGGTACTCACTACAGGGCAGGTGTCCCTAGGATTGTCCTGGGTTGGCTGCTGAGACATCCATTTCCCAAGGATCTGATAGATGTCCTTCGATTCCATGTTGCACTATTCAACATATGGGTTTACTCCTCTTGCTTCACGAACGTCCGGCCAGTATACAAAAGGTTTCAGTCCCTGTGTGGTGCGTGGGACGTCTGACATGGCTCAAGGAATGTGAGCTATAAAAGTGATGTCTGCAAGTACCAGCCTTCAAAACTTCTTAGCTGCCAGTCAAATGCCAGGTGTTCCTGCCTTCACGACCGTCGGGTTCGAGAAATCTGATAAATGCCCTACTGGAGAATCTTTCAGTCATTTTCTTTCATTTAATGCTTGTTCATGTCATCCAGAAAGGACAAGTGTAAGTGCATCCGTCAGATACATCACAAGGATGCCTATGATCAGTGCCTCTTTTGTTTGGGTTGGTCGCACGATTACAAGGCCTGTTCCATTTGTCAGGTGTTTGTGCCCAAGACATTATGCAGCCGTCTGCATGTGCTTACCCTGTATTTAGAAAATCAAAGGCTAAAATAAATAGCTTTAGGGATGGAGAGTTCCACCAACATACCTATGTAAATGCCAAAAAATAAAGCCAGGACTATATGGCCTACCACTTCAGCTGCGCCTCTTGGAATCGGGCTCCATCACCTCGGATATAGTGGGTACCTCCACAGAAGCTGCATTATCCCACACGGAGGGCATATCCATAGAGGCTTTACCAGCATCGGTTTCCAACACCGGGGAGAACCAGTGCTTTCAGTAGGTTTGTGGGATGCCTCTGGTTCCTTACAGACTCCAGGCCTTCCTCCCTTCAGAAGCCCGCCATGCCTCTAAAAAAGGAGAAAATTAAGCATATTTCTGCTCCCACTGAAAGCATGCCTGACTGGCAGGCTTTCAACCAAAGTCTGTTTAATGCCTTCCTGGCATTGCGTCCTACCTCTGCAGGGACTACTAACATCCCTCCACCCATTCTGAGTGCAAGGCCTCATACCACAGACCCAGCCATGAGGGAAGAGGAAGCTTGCTCTGACTCTTCATCTGAAGATTCACTTTCTTACACTTCCCAGCTTTCTTCTCCCTTGGGGTATGGGTCCCCAGAGGAATAATCTGTTGACCCTGACTCCCCAGCTTAGGATTTGACTTTTGGGGAAACCATCTCCAAGATGAAAGAGCAGTCCTCTGAAGTGACTGAGGTCCAAAAAAGATATGACCTCATTCAGATGGATTCCCCAAGCCCATCTGCTGTTCCCCCAATTCTGCCTGCCTTCCTGGATGCCTTCTCCTCAGCATCATTAAATCCTGACTCACAGCCACCTGCCCCATGCAGGCCTTATAGACTTTATAAAGTCCCTGAGACTGCTAAGTACCTCAGGTGTCCACCAGCAAACTCTGCCACCATCTCCATTTCCACAGATCAGGCATCTAAACTTTTACCCACCACCACTATCCTGCCTGCTGACAAAGACAGTAAAACCATGGAGCGTCTGGGTAAGAAAATCTATACCTCTACCACCTTGTCCTTCAGGGCTACTAACTACCAGACGCATATGGCTAAATATGCCTTATCACTCCTGGAGAAAGCCTCCAAGGAGTTGGCTGATACTCCAGATTCTGCTGCCAAAGCCTCACTGTCTTCCCTTCTGGCTTTCACCTTCCAGGTCACCAGGCACTCAATAAAGTGCAGCTATGATGCTACTTAAACCTCAGCAAGGTCGGCAACATCAGCAGCTGCCTTAAGAAGGTACTCCTGGTTGTGCCTCCAGCCCCTTCCAGATGATTTCAGAGCAAAGCTGATTGATGCCCCCCCTGGACAACACAGCCTTGCTTGGTGCAAAAGTGGCTGATTTGTTTGTCACTTCAGCAAAAGGGGAAAGAAATGCAAGATTTGAAACACCTGCTAGTCTCCCCTATTCCTAAATTTCAAAGAAACTACACAGCTAAAACACAGTTCATTAGAAAACATTCTTGCCCTGCTGCTCCCTGTAGGCCTAGAAAACCTACCAGCAAGCAACCTCCTCCAGCTAGGGCTACACCTCCCTCTAGCCAGAGGCTGTGCTTTCAAGACAGGGCAGGTAGCATCTGACTACCTGCCTAACCTGCAACCCCCACCTCCTTCCTCTCTCCGTCTGTCGGTTTGCGTCTCTCACTGTCTCCCTGCGTGAACATCCATCACCTCAGAGAAATGGGTCCTTTCAATCTTTCAAAATGGGTATTTCATGACCTGGCAATTGCTCCAAAGCGAAAAGGCATCCCACAATCTCCAAAGCAACAGCTACACCTCCTGCAGCCAGTACTACAGGCTCTGCTGGCTCAAGGCACCATAGAACCAGTGCCCCGCAGCAAAAGGAAGAGGTTTCTATTCCAGAATTTTCCTGGCTCCAAGGAAAGACAGTCCTTTGAGACCAGTTCTAGACCTCTCATATCTCAACCTATTCCTAAAGGTTCTATCATTCAGGATGTTGACCCCACCAACTCTTTTTCCTCTTCTTATCCCCCAGGGGTCTATGGCCCCAAAGGATGCCTATCTTCACATCCCTATAAAGCCCACCTTCAGAAAATACCTGAGGTTCTTGGTGGGCCCTTCTCACTTTCAGTTCTCTGCTTTGCCCTTTGGGCTTTCCATTACTCCCAGGGTTTTCACCAAATATTTGGCTCCAGTGATTGCTTTCTGCAAGGCAAAAGGGGATCCAGATATTCCCTTATCTGGGTGACCTGCTGATATAGGCAGGCAACAAGGAGACCCTTCTGCAACATACATGTCTGGTTCACCCCCTCCTACAGTCTCTGGGATTTCAGCTAAATTACCCAAAATCCCACCTGGAACCTACTCAAGGCATTGTCTTCTTGGGATGCAGAATTTGGTCAGGTGTCAGGAAAGTGTACCTTCCCCTACAAAAGGTAGAAAACTTGACAGAACACCTACTTCTGGTCCTTCAGTCAACAGAATTGACAGCAAAGCAAGTACTTCAGGCTCCTGGGCTACATGGCAGCCACTATCCCCATGTTACCATTAGCAAGACTTCATATGAGAAAGTTGCAATGGCACCTTCAGTCAGTCTGGACACAACACTCCCACACCTTGGAGTACAGGGTTCCCCTCCTACCATGCCTTAAACTAGAAATTCAGTAGTGGTTGACACAAGTGACCCTCAATCCAGGTCTTCCCCTACTGCCACCCCTACCCACGCAGATCATGAACACAGATGCCTCAGACTTGGGCTGGGGAACAACTCTGGGCCATCATACAATGCAGGGTCTGTAGCCAGAGCCACAAAATCAAGAGATGAGGGCAATTCTACTGGCCTTTCAAGCCTTCCAACCATATCTTCAGAAAGGCCCACTAAAGATTTTCACAGACAGTACCACAGTCCTGTGGTACCTCGACAAACAGAGGGACCAAAACCTACTTAGTTTGCAGACTAGCTGTCCTAGTATGAGAGCTGGCCACCTCACAGGGGGTGACCCTGCAGGCAGTCTACATTCCCTCTCTACAGAACTCCCAGGCAGACCGTCTCAGCAGAATCATCACAAAGAACCACAAATGGATGCTTCACAGGGATGTCTTCCTGGATCTGGTCCACTGGTGGGGGTACACCTCAAATAGACCTGTTTGCCTCCTCCATCAACAGGCAACTTCTGGATTTTGCACCAGGACACCACATCCTCAGGCACTGGCAACAGATGCCATCTCAGTCTCTTGGAAGGGGAAGTTTCTCTGTGCATTTACCCCCTTCCCACTCATCCAGAAGGTCCTGCTGAAAATCCAGCAGGACAGACAAAAATCTTCTTGGTGACTTCCTAATGGCCAAGACAGCATTGATTCCCCCTACTCTTACAACTATCCAAGGGCAACTACCATAAGTTACCCCTCAGACTGGACCTTCTCACACAGCACAAGGGATCCCAAATATACCCACAGTGGTAGTTACTACACCTCACCCTGTGGCTGATAGGATTCTGATCCCCTTCAGACACCTTTACAATGATGACGTGCTCACTGTCCTGCAGGAGACCAGGAAACCAAATACAAGAAAATCTTACCTTTCAAAGTGGAACAGATTTTCTATATGGTGTCACAAAAGACAGTTGGACCCACTTGCAAGCGAGACCCCTCTAATTCTGTCTTACCTGTGTGAGCTACTGCAGACCAGCTTGGCCTATTTCTCCATTAAAGGCCACTTGTCTGCTATTTCAGCATGTCTTCCCCTGGAACCCCCCCCCAGCATCCAGACTACCAGCTAAGCTGTTTCTCAAAGGGCTTCTTCACCTGAGGCACTCCAGAAAACCATCCCCACCCCATGGGACCTTAACTATGTTTTGGCAAAGCTCACACTCTCTCCATTTGAGCCAGCAGACAAAGCTTCCCTAAAATACTATACATAGAAAATGGTGCTACTTGTGGCCTTGACCTCAGCTAGAAGAGTGTCAGAGCTGCAAGCCCTCATGGCTAATCCCACCTTTCCTAGTTTTCTACTCTTAGAACTAACCCTTCATTCATGCCCAGGGTGGTGAATGACCTCTCCCTGAATCAAGCCATCCACCTACCTACATTCTTCCCTAACCCACAGAGGGGCAGTGAGAGAGTACTTCACTCCCCAGATGTTCACAGACAACTCAGGTTTTACCTGTATAAAACCAAGCCCATCAGACAGGCTGATCAACTCTGTCTCCTTCCATCCCAGAACCTTGGGGAAGGCAGTAACCAAACAAACTATCTGTACCTGGATTTCCAAAGCCCATCACCTTCTGCTACAAATACCATGAGAAATCCCTGCAAGGCGCTGTCAAAGGACACTCCACCAGGGCTATGACTTCCTCAGGAGCCTTCTTCAAAGGTCTGGATACTTCTACCATTCTTGAAGCAGCCACTTGCTCATCAGTGCACACCTTCACCAAACATTACAAGGCAGACTACATTTCCAAGGCCAGGGTGGGTTTTGCCAGGGCTATGCTTCACTGATTCATGGAAACCGCCTCTAGACCACCACCCCCTCCTTCACAGTGAGGTTTGGCACTCACCCGTATGTTGAATACTGCAACATGGGAATAGACAGACATAGAAAAGCTGTGTAAAATCTTACCATAACCATAGATGCCCTCCTCTTCCATGTTGCAGTATTCCTTCCCACCCTTCTTCCCCTTCTGCTAGGCTGCATTTCACTTTCTGTGTGGCACAGGACTGGCATTGCCCTTTCCAGGACTGGTCCAACTCAGGCTTACAGTTCTGAGGGCTGGTGCATGCTGACATCACTTTTATGGCCCACGTTCCTTGAGCCATATCAGACATCCCACGCACCATGCAGGGACTGAAAACTTTTGTATACTGGCCGGACGTTCATGAAGCAAGAGGAGTAAACCCATATGTTGAATACTGCAAAGTGTAAGAGAAGGACATCTATGGTTATGGTAAGATTATACATAACTTTTCTTTATTGCTTCTGCACATATGTTACGAGTAAATTTTGGCCAATTTCCTTCAGAAATCAGATGTTACATTTGAGTGGATACTCACTTTAATAACAGAACAAGAGAAAGTGTAGTTTAAGCACTATCTACCCTATTTCTAACCCCCAACTAAACTCTGAAGAGGTTATTTCACCCAATTGTATGTTGGCATCACTGATGACTTTTTTTTTTGCTGCTGCTGTGGTTTACTGTAGTATTAAGAATAAAAAGAAAGTCCTTCATAATATTACTTTCTGAACAGCATGTTGATGACTTTGGGAAAACATTTCTAATCACCTTTGGTTAGGGATGAGTTCTTTATTGGGAAAAAAATGAAAAAGGACTGAGCTGAAACAGGATCTAAATTGAATGACACAAGCTCAACATCGATGTCGAACAGCAGAAAACCAATTTAGTCTGGAGCCTGACTGTGGGTTTTGCCGAGAAATTTTATATTGACAAAGGGACTACTATTGGTAAACTATGCATATATTATGATTAATACTTCTCTAAAATATATGTTAAGTTCCTGATTAACTGTACTTCAGAAGAAAACAAAATCATTGCGTTGAAGTAATATTGTCACAAGTAGATGTCCTTCATGGATGCATCTGCAGTCATAACAAATGGGTTGTCCTGTCGTCAGGCAGCCCTTCGGTCGGCCGGATTCCAAAGTCTGGGTCCGGCTTCGGCTGATGTCGCACTTCACCCGACGTCATCTCTGCTGGTCTTCGGGTATAAAGGCATCAGCCGACGCCATTTTCCTCAGTCTTTCTTGCCGCGTGGCGCCCGAAGCAGAAGCTGTTCACAAGTGCCGGTCGGTCAGATCCAGAGATTACTACTACCGAATACTACTTCGAAGACTTCTAAAAAGCTAAGTACCCGTTGGGGACTCTTTCTTGCCTCAGCCGATGTCAGAAAAAGTCAATAACTGTTTAACTTGTGGGAAACAAATACCTCATAAAGATTTCCACTCTTACTGTTTGCCTTGCTTAGGCCCAGACCACGACGTAGCAGCCTGTTCGGCCTGTGCTTCCTTCAACCGACGAACGCTTAGGCGTCGGTCGGACTTTGCTGAACAGTTTTTCGGCTCAGATTTTGCGTACATTATGCCGTCGGATCCTCCGACTACCCAAATTGTTAAAAAACGCAAAGAAAAAGACCGACACTCGCGGTCCGCGGTTTCGGCCGAAACCACGGTTAAGCAAGCCGCGAGTGTCTCGGTTTCGGCTGAAACCGAGAAAACTGGTCAATCTTCAGCCGAATCTATGGCTCCTACTGAGTCTCCTGCTACCTTATCTGAATCAGCCTCAGAAATTTTGCCTACAACTGTGGTTTCTACTGACCTATCAGACACCATCCCCTTGGATATCTCTACCCCAGCACGTGGTGCTGCTAGGCCTCCTGCAGCCATGTCTATTAAGGCCTTTGCCAGGGCTAAAGCAGCCAAATCAGCTAAATCAGTGCCTGTTAAACCACCCTCACTCAGGCCCACTTCTAGTTCTCAAATGCTTACTCTGGCAGAAGATTTAATATCCTTAATTAGGGGATCCCAATCTCACCCAGACAGGGCCTCTCAGCCCCCAGAAAAGAGACCTAGAGCAGAGCCCCCCGAGCCTGTGTCCTCTGATGATTCTGCGGATGACTCAGACATTACAGACCAGCCAGAGGCTCCTTTTTCCAATTATGAAGATTCAGATGCTGAAGAATCTATTCCAGCTGCCTCTCCACCGGAGGAATTCTCCTTTGGGGAAACCTTACATGCCATGAGAGAACAATTCCAATGGCAGGGACAAGATTTCTCAGATTCTAGAAAAAGGCTTAGGACTTTTCTGCACTTACCACAACATAGGCCCTTAGCTATACCTCCTGTCCTATCTGTTGTGGACGATGCATTTAATGATGTCTGCACTGCTCCTGATTCCTTACCTCCAGCCCCTGCCAAACCAGATAGATTTTACAGGGTGCCAGACACTCATCACCACCTATACAAGGCCCCACTTGCAGACCCCAAAACTATATCCCAGGGGCCTAAGGCAGTAGCCTCGACCACAGCAAAAAACCCTATTCCCTCTGAAAGGGAATCCAGGTCCTTAGAGAGATGGGGAAAAAAGTCTACACCTCTGCTACTCTCTCTGCTAGAGCTTTAAATTGTCAGTTTCACATGATCCAATACCAAGAGTTTATGCTTGATCAGTTAATTAAAAAGTTGTCCTCTGATGAATCCTTAGATAAGAAATATGTATTAGAAATGGTGAATAACATCCAACAGGTTAGCAACCATTCTTTAAAATGTGGCTATGATGCACTGGAGGCTTCATTTAGATCAGCCATGACTGGCACAGTGATAAGAAGGCATGCATGGTTGAAAGTACAGGTCTTGCCGGATCATGTTAAAGCTAAGCTATTGGATGCTCCTATGGATAAGGCCAGCCTATTTGGGGAACCTGCCCAGCAGGTAATGAAGAAAATGGAAGAGAAGGCAAAATCTGTGCAAACAGTTAAAGATTTCCTACAGGTTCAGCCCCCAAGGTTTAGCAGGAACTGGCCTGCCAAAAATTGGTCCTTTCCTGACTCCACAAGATCCCAAAGGGGCAGGAACAGACGCTCTAGGGGCAGAAATCCATCCAGAGGAGGTGCCTACAGAGGACGACAGTGGCAAGGCAATAACCGAGGCACAGACGCAACCACTGCCACTGCAACAGGACAATCACAGTGACTTGGCTCTGACTCCGCCTACCAGGGAGCAAATAGCAGCACCACTAGGCGGAAAGTTAGCCTTATTCTCGAAAAATTGGCACTATGTTACAAAAGACAAGTGGATTTTGCAAACCATAGACCAAGGCTACCGGTTCCACTTCCACACTTTACCAGTAAAAAGAGGAATTCCAAACCTGCCCCCAAATCAAAAAATAGAAGCCCTGCATCAGACAGCAGAATTAATAAAGATGAGAGCTGTGGAAAGGGTACCAATAACAGAACAGGGCAAAGGATTCTATTCCAGACTCTTCCTAGTACCAAGAAAAGAAAAAACCTGGAGACCTATTCTCGACCTGTCCATCTTAAACACATACATCATTGTCCCAAAATTCAAAATGCTGACCCAACAGCAACTTCTTCCCATGCTGGGCAAGGAGTGTTGGCTGGTAACTCTAGATCTCAAGGAGGCATACCTGCACGTCCCCATCCGACCAAATTGCAGAAGATACCTCAGATTTCTTGCAGGATCAGAGCATTATCAATTCTCAGCATTGCCCTTTGGCTTATCCACTGCCCAGAGTATTCACAAAATGCCTGGCATCAGTAATCGCTCACTGCAGAGTACAGGGAATCCAAATTTATCCATACCTGGACGACTGCCTGCTACAAGCGGACAACAAAAGCAAGCTGACAACAGATTTACAAAGGGTCATTTACTTGCTACAAGCCCTGGGATACACAGTCAATTTTCAAAAGTCAAGACTGATACCATCCCAGACAAGAAATTTCTTGGGCGCGGAATTGGACACAGTAAAACAGATGGCATTCCTAACTGCAGAAAAACAAAAAGAACTCCCTCTTTACTTCTTGGCATTGACAAAGCAGAACAAACTAACAGCAAGAAAAGTTCTGCAGGCCTTGGGCTTCATGGCATCATGCATAATCTTGGTCCCACATGCCAGACTGCATATGAGAAAGTTACAGTGGTACCTAAAGAATTTATGGTCTCAACACAGGCACAGCTTAGAAACAGAAATACCACTAATCCCATGCTTAAAACAGGAGTTCCTATGGTGGGCTCGGACATGCCAGTCAAACCCAGGCTTACCCTTCCGCAACTTTCGAGCAAGCCAAACCATCACAACGGATGCCTCAGACCTAGGATGGGGGGCACACATGCTGGACAAATGCGTACAAGGACTGTGGACTCAGGACCAGCTGCACCTGCACATAAACCAAAAAGAAATGCTGGCAGTAAAACTGGCAATCCTAAAATTCAGACCATTCCTCAAAGAAGGCCATTTGATGATAAGGACAGACAACACCACAGTCATGTGGTACATCAACAAACAGGGAGGCACTCATTCTTACCTCCTATGCAGAATGACTTTGGACCTATGGAATCTGGCTCTCAGCTACAACATCCAGTTACAGGCAATATTTGTACCGGGAAAAGAGAACACCCTAGCAGTCATTTTAAGCAGAACCACCTCGGATGCTCACGGATGGATGCTACACCCGGACATCTTCAAGGCCATCACAAAGAAATGGGGAATGCCACAAATAGATCTATTCGCTTCCCCACAAAATCACCAGCTCAAAAAATTCTGCTCAAGGACATTCCACCCACTTGCATGGAAGGTGGATTCTCTATCCTTCAGCTGGAAAGGCCTGACAGCATATGCATTCCCACCTCTTCCCTTGATGCACAAGGTACTACTGAAAATCAAAGAGGAACGTCCAAGGATAATTCTGATAGCTCCGAACTGGCCAAGACAACACTGGTACCCATTGCTGAGGAGCATGTCTCGGGAGAAAATGTGGTCAATACCCCTGATGCCTCTGATGTTAACTCAGAACAACTACAACATCATACATCCAAACCTAAAAACCTTGCAACTGACTGCCTGGAACATCACATAGCCGTAACTAACCCAGGCCTTTCACAAAGGGTTAAAGACATTATCCTTGAAGCCCGCAGACCTTCAACAAGAAGGAACTATGCAGGAAAATGGAAAAGGTTCGTCATTTGGAGTACTGAAAGAGGAAAAGATGTGTCGAACATAGACATTGCTAACATTCTGGAGTACTTGGCAGAGCTTCTACATACAGGCCTGTCCTATTCCTCCATCAAGATACATGCATCAGCTATTTCAGCAGAATACAGCTTTGATCCTCCTGTCTTTTCACATCCTCTACTCAGGCAGTTTCTCAGAGGGATCAAGAATATAAAACCTCCTAGGAAACCACCATTACCAGCATGGGACTTGAACTTTGTACTAGAAAAGTTGACACTCCCTCCATTTGAACCAGCAGCAACAGCAGATCTACAACACCTGTCATGGAAAACTGCTTTCCTACTGGCTATTACTTCAGCAAGGAGGGTTTCAGAACTACAGGCCTTAATGGCAGTGCAACCCTTCCTAATCTTCCATCAAGATAGGGTGTCCATGAGAACTAATCCTACATTTATGCCTAAGGTGGTATCCAGAGTATCTTTAAACCAGGCAATCCACCTACCTACCTTCTTTCCCAATCCACAAAACACAGGTGAAAGAATAATGCATACCTTGGATGTACACAGACAGTTACGCTACTACCTGGACAGAACCAAAGGTAACAGAAAAACTGACCAGCTCTTTGTAGCCTATGCAACAGGAAGGAAGGAAAAGCAATTTCCAAACAGACAATCTCCAAATGGATAGGAAATTGCATAAGATTCTGTTACTCCTACCATGGAAAACCAATTCCACAGAACATAAGACCTCATTCTACAAGGGCTACAGCCACTACCACAGCTTTCTTAAGAGGAGTGGCAACCAGGGACATTATTGAGGCGGCTACTTGGACCTCCGTGCATACATTTGCCAAGCATTATAATTTACCTCTATATTCTAGATCCCGAGCAGGGTTTGCCACTGCTGTACTGCAAGGGATCCTGACTACACCATAATTATTATTCCTCCTCCCTAGTTTGGCTATGGTATTCTACCCATTTGTTATGACTGCAGATGCATCCATGAAGGACATAGTACAGTTTTGTACCTACCATAAATGTAGATGTCCGAACTGGATAGCATCTGCAGTCAGGATTACTCCCTCCTTCCCTCTGCGGTACTCCTAGGGTATTTACCCTCCTAATAGCTAGCTGGGGGGGGGGGAGTCTCTTATGGTGTATTTGTTTGTATATATGTACATACATGTTTATTTTTGTGTTTGCCTTCTACTATTTTGGAAACATTGGCATTTATCCAAAATTTAGCTTTCCAAGAGGGCAATTGGCATCTGGGGCAAGAAACACTGAGGAAAATGGCGTTGGCTGATGCCTTTATACCCGAAGACCAGCAGAGATGACGTCGGGTGAAGTGCGACATCAGCCGAAGCCGGACCCAGACTTTGGAATCCGGCTGACCGAAGGGCTGCCTGACGACAGGACAACCCATTTGTTATGACTGCAGATGCTATCCAGTTCGGACATCTACATTTATGGTAGGTACAAAACTGTACTTTTCAGGAGTTTAATGCAGTCAGCAGAGTTGTGTGACAGCATGCGTTTTTGTGTAATTTATGTATCTGCAGGATGTTTTCATTATTGTCTATCTGAGTGGTAAGGAGACTTGTATCATGTAAGGAATACTGTGGATAATTTAGGGTATTACAATGCGAGACACCATTGTCTTTGTTAATATGCTTGTAAGTAAGCACAGTACAGTTGAAAGCGTCAAAAAGAAAGTCACATACAAGAAATTTCAAAAACTAAAGTAAAGTAGTTTGTTAAACTGAAAATACATTAGATGGATAGTTAATATAAAGGGGGAAAACAGAATAAAAGGTTGAGAGCCAAAATTGGAATCATTTTGAGAAAAGTGAAAGTTAACGGACTGAAAAGGTCAAGAGCTGAGATGTGAAATTTGACAAAAGTGAAAATAAATAACAATGACAAAATATATTGTCTTGATGTACTATAATAAAAAGGTTGGAGAAGACAAAAACAAGGAGATGTTTCAGATAAAATAGTATAGCTAAATACATTTCTTGATGGAAGCCTTCTGAATAACAGTTGTCAACTGCCATCCTTAAGAAAATCTGAAAAAATGGGGACCCTGTACATCTACCAAAGACTTCCACCAGACTGTTGAAGTTGCAGCAGGAATTGCTAAGAAAACATTAGATCTTTGAATTCAAGTACCAAGACAACAGGTACTGGCCATAATCACGGCCTGCAATTTCCCTAGGCTACTGCATGGCCCAAACCACTTACCACAAAGATCTGTGATTGATAAAGGGCTATGATTTGCATATTGCATTATTAATTAGGGAAAGGAGCGGGAAGGGATACAGTTGTAGATATACCAAGCAGTTCACAACTGTCTGTTCCCTGAAATCAAATAAATGGTTATGTGCAATTTAGCTTAACATAGTTGAGCAATAAGAGTAAAGGAAAGAGAGATCTGTTTTTTAAGAAGTAACTAGCATTTGTCAGTCCCTCTAAATAATTCTTAAGTATTGCAGAATATGGACACTGTCACAGAACAAGAGGAACAATTGCAGAATGCTAAACAGTAAGTAAGGGATTTCTTTCATAATATGCATAAATTTAGAAAAATTGCTGTTAAGCAGCTGTTTTTGATAATAACTCCAGAGCACAAAAACTTTTTAAGCACAATGATTAAGGCAACAGATAGTGGAAAGGGTTGTCGCCAAGCTTAGGGAGACTGTAACAAGAAAGGTAACGAGATCCTATAGAGGTACTAGAAATGTTTCAGAAAGTCTGTATAAAGCAGAGAAATATGGAAATCAAGAAAAGCTACAAATGAGAATGTTTATAAAGAATTAAATATGCCAAGGTTGGAGGTAAGTGAGGCTCAATTACTAGCAGTTGAGAGGAGGAGGAGAGGAGATAAAAATGATGTATAACCAATCCACAGGAAAGTCCCCAGGAATAGATGGTATTCCTGTGGAAGTTTGGAAGTTAGGAGGGAAAAAAATGATAAAGATCTGGAATGTTTTGTTTAGCAGTATTTTAAGAGGAAGGAGCACCAGTATCCTGGAAGAAAGTAGTTGTGGCTGTAATATCTAAAGAGGGTAAAGACCCATCAGATCCAGCTTTATACAAGCCCATTTCAATCCTAAACCATGATTGTAAAGTGTTTATAACAGCTAAATGAATGGCAAAGATGATGGCAAAATTGATATTTATGGATCAGTGTGGTTTTTGTGGAAGGGAAGCAAACATTTGACAACATTAACAGAACATTGATCTAGAGGGAAGCAGAATGTAATAAAGTACCACTGTTGTTGGTGTGTCTTAATGCAGAGAAAGCATTTGACAGAGTAAGCTGGGAGTTTGAGCAGGGCAATGGAAGCATTTGTATTTTCTGATAAAATTATAAGGTTAATTAGGAGGATATGTGAGGGATCGGAGGCAAAAATTAAAGTGGGTGGGTTCCAGTTTGATGATTTTGGTTTGGGCAGAGGACCCAGGCCCTTTTGTTGTTTGCATTATATTTAGAACCATAGGCAAAGAAAATAAGGGACACAGAAATTCAAGTATACAATTGTTATGGTAGTCAAGAAAAGCTGGCTCTATTTGCAGATGATATTATTTTATACCCGATAAAACCAAAAAAGAACATTTTACTTTTGTGGAACATTTTGAGGCAGTTTCAAATCTTTTTGGGATACAAAATTAATGAAGCTATAACAAAGGCAATACCTGTAAATTATGTACACTCACACAAATTGGTTCAGCAGTAACCATATTTGTGGGGACATGATGAAATAAAGTACTTGGGAGTATGGATTAAAAAGGATTCTGGTTTGGCAGCTAAGGATATATGGGAAGTGAATTAAAGGATAATACACCATTATATGAATATAGATAGCAAGATACAAGCAGTTAAAATGTTTGTAGTACTTTAGTTTTATACAGAGGTCAGGTATATTTTTATTAACCAGTGAAAAAGTTGTGGATAGCATTTAGTAAAGAGCTAAAGGATTTTGTCTCTATGGGGAAGATGGCAAGAGTCAAATGGAATAAGCTGTTTTTTTCCAATAGAACAAGGCAGTTTGGGATTACACAATTTGTAAAGGTATTTCAGAGCTACACATTTAAGGCTGCTATACATAGTACAAACAGAAACCTGTAACTAAAAGTGGAAAGGGATAATTGATGAAAGAGGTGGGAAGCTCAAGAAACAAGGAGAGACTAGGATTTTGGATGCAGATCCTTAAGGAGAATAACAATAACCATGCAGAATGTTATATTCATAAAATAGCAGAAAGTATTCTAAGAACTAAGCCAACGCTGCAGTGGAGAAAGGAGATTCTGCTGATAGGAATGACTGTAATTAGGGATACAAACAATAGGCAAAATGGGCTGTAATTTACTTGAGAAAACTGGCAAAGGAACCAAGGTATTGAGAGTAAATAACTAGAGAGGGAAATGTAATAGAATGAGAAGACAACTAAGAATTTATTTGGACTGTAGCTTAGAAAATTGCCTTTCCTACCAAGGATTGATATCAGGGTATAGGCAAAGAGAAATAAATAGGGGGTCCCAAATGAAAGAGTTTGATGAAAATGAAATGGGTAGAGTTTTTAGTAGAATCTAGAATAGAAGCTGCTGTTAAAGGAGTAATTAGTAGAGCGTATAAAATATTGCATGATACTACAAGAATCAATCTGAGGAGGTTAGAAAGGATTGGGAAGAGAGGCTGGATAAACAGTTCTCAAAGAAACGATAACTATATGTATATGTATATATGTGTCTCCGAAATATGCAACAAAGTCTAGAAGTTTTAGGATCTTTGCTATTGGAAGTGTTTACATAGTTATTTTATACCCCAAGTAGACCCCAAAAAATTTTTCGTGAGGTAGATTGCAAATGTTGGTGTTGCGATGGGGAAGAAATAGGTAACTGGGAACATATTTTTTTTTTTTTTTTTTAAAGAGTGTAATGAGTTGGCACACTTAAAAAATTCCATGCAGACTACTCTGTCAGAAATACTGGGTGAGCAAATTGGTTGTAAATAAGGAAGTTATTTTTTTGAGCTGGGATATAGAATTGGAATTGCATGGACATAGTAAGGCCATGCTGAGGGTAATTCTGGTGTCTGACAATAAACAATTACTAGAAGATGGAAATCAAAGTCTAAACTAACTGTACTAGAAGTTGTGAATATAGTAACAGAGATAATGCACAGACCCGGGTCCCTCAACAGCAGATACAAATATGACTCTGTCATTGTACATGTGGGTGTGAATGCCCTGAGACGTTACCTCCCTGGACTACATGAAAAGAGACATGGAGGAGCTCTCAGATTATGTAGCCCAGATGGGTATGACCCTAGCCCTGAGCAGCAGCCTACCATCAATGATACCACAGTACAAGCAGAAAATAATTGATTTCAACAATTGGCTAAGTTTTTGTTGTCATTCTAAGGGGATCCAGTATCTGTCTGCCTGGGATGACATGCTTGATGGACCTCGATGCTTTGCCAGAGATGGCCTGCATCTGGCACCCCTGGGCTTCCGGATACTGGCCAAAGCTTTTTCCACCCTTATAGTGCCTTTTTTAGGCGGTGTTCCAAAGACCAAATTACCACTGTAACAGCTACAAACAAATGCAGTCTGAGGATTATGCTGTTCAACGCCAGAAGTCTAATTCTCAAAATGCACTCGCTCAAAGCACTCCTTAAAATGGAGAACATTGACATTTGTGCTATAACAGAGACCTGGTTCAAGGCAGCAGAAAGCACCCTTTCACTACCAGGCTATAACTCATTCCACACCTTTTTGTCCCCAGAACTTGGACCGAAGCTCCAAAAGCTGTGGTGTTTCCATATTCATAAAGGATGCGCACACTTCCAGACTGGTAGCTCAATGTAACACATCAGAGATACTTCAGGTGCAGCTAACATTGCGTAAGACAGTGATTCAGGTCGTAGCCTGCTATAGGTCCCCAACCATGTCTGAAGACTCGCACTCCATGTTCCTAAGCACCCTGGAGAATATTAGGGTCCAACCTAACACACTCATACTGGGTGACTTCAACTACCCCTCCATTAACTGGGAAAACTACTGGTGTACCAATACACTTGCCCAACATTTCCTGGAATTCATTAATTCCAATGCTCTGGACCAGCTCATTCTTGCCCCCACTAGAGGTAGCAGCATCCTTGACCTGGTCATTACTAACATGGGTGACCGTTGCGCTACACCAATCAACTCCTCCCTGGTTAGATCCGACCACAAACTAATCACCTAGGAAATCCACATCCCTCCCTCCCCCACCCCCACAAAGGTAACCACCATGAAACACTTCTCCAAAGCTAATTTTGGGCTCCTAAAAACAGAGGTGGATAACTTCACGGCACCCATGTAAATGGAGAATAGTTGCATGTCCGCCAAGTCATACACCAAGTGCACTGTACAAACACGTACACAAATGCATGGATCTTGTCATACCCAATAGAACCAAGACGCTCTTCTCCAAAAAAAGGAAGCCAATCTGGTGGTCCCGTGACATAAACTCTGCAACAGAAGGAGGAAACTGATGCAGAATAAGGTGAAGTCCCAAGACTGGAAAAACTCCCTTATCAGCCTCAACAAAAAGTTAAGATTCCTCATCAAATCCTCTAAAGCTAGCTATGAAAACAGAATTGCAGCAAATATTAAAGACAACCACAAAGCCTTCTATAGTTTATGTAAAAAATCTCCACGGCAATACCCAGATTTGCTCCGAGCTGCTGCACAATGGTACCTCCTATACTAAGCCAACAGAATTTCCAGTATACTGGCCGACAGATTCAATGCCAACTTTACCCCCCCCCCCAACCAAGGACCAGTCATAATACCAGTAGATTGCCAGGCACCCAGTATTACTGTTGCACAGGTAAAAACAGCACTGCCCAAGGCCAAGAATACGTCAGGTGCAGCTAACATTGGGTAAGACGGTGATTCCTGGCTGTGTTCTACATGAACCACATTGTGAACTGGTACCTCACCTGTGTGCCCTCTTCAATCACAGCCTCACCTCAGGTTTTGTCCATACCGAATGGCGCACTGCTACAGTCATCCCTCTACACAAAGGAGGAGCGACTACAGACCCTGGGAACTATCGCCTCATTAGCCTGATGAATCTGATATGCAAAGCTATGGAACGCATCATCATGGGCCTAATAAACAAGGATATAGGGAATCTCCAAACTCTGAATCCCACACAGTTTGGTTTTATGAAGGGTAGATCATGCCTGCACAACATGGTTGACTTCTTTGAGTCAGTCACCAGAGCTGTGGATGAAGGCAAGGTGGTTCATACAGCCTACCTTGATCTGGCCAAGGCCTTTGATACCATTCCCCACTCAGGAATCATACAAAAACTCACTAAGCTAGGCATCAACTCCTATACCAGTAGGTGGGTTGTAAACTGGCTTCACAGCTAGAACCCACAGTTGGAAAGTTACTGACTCCAAGTCAGACTGCCAACCAGTCACGAGTGGAGTCCCACAGGGTTTGGTCCTGGGTTCCCTCCTGTTTGGTATCTACTTCTCTGAAGTCCAGGCCAACACAAAAGGACTCTGGCTGACAAAGTTTGCAGCTGATTGCAAGTTGGGAGCTATTAACTCCCCAAGTGATGTTGACATCCTACAGAAAGGCTTCACTGAGACCAACGACTGGTGTCAGAACCATGGCCTTAAGCTCAATGCCAAAAAATGTGTCATCATCTCCTTTGGGAAAAACCCGTTTCCCATGAATTACCACATCGATGGTGGTCCACTGAACACAGAAGGTGTTATAAGAGATCTGGGAACACAGGTTGAAAGCAACCTCTCTTTTGACCACCACATTGCCACTGTGGTAAGAAAGTCCTTCTATGTGGCACATCTCATTACTAAAGGGTTTTGCATCCAGGAAGAAAGAGGTCATTGTCTACTTCTACTCTTCCCTCATTAGGCTAGTTATCGAGTACAGTGCCCCATTTGGCATGTACCTTACTAGACACCTGCAACAACTGGAGAGGCCGCAAAATAACCTCACAAAGAGGTTCCTAGGCCTTAAACACTTGTCCTATGTGGACAGACTCAAAAAAACTCCAACTATTCTGTCTCATATTACCTACTTAGAGGCGATCTCTGCTTGAGTGACAAAGCCATGTCTGACCCAGCTCTTTTAGAAATGCTACATCTAAAGCAATCCCAATCCCTCCGCACCACACACTCCAGAGACCTCAACCTTATTACCACAATCGGCAGAACGTGCTGGAGGGACAGGTTCATAACCTAGAGACTGCCCATGCTATGGAATAGAATTCCCATACATGTCAAACAGAGCACCTCACTGGCCCTTTTCAAGAGTAATCTTGATGAATGGATGGGAAATGGAAAATTCACCCCGGGGATCACTCCAGAGGTTCTACTCGACAGAGGCACTCGGAACTAAGATTGGGTGGGACGATGCCAGGGTAATCCTATGGGCTAGGCTTGTAAAAGCTCCAGGACCATTAACCTAGTACACACCTATGAACCTATAAAATAACTAGAATTAGGATCTTTAGAAAAGGGTGGGAACTGTGGAAACGATACATGGAGAGCAGAACGAGGTTTTTAAAAGAAGGCAGGATTTGAATGAGGTATATAATGTTTGACTGATAATGACTGGATAGATTATAAGTGATGTATAATGTATGCAGCTAAACGTCGGTGAGTAAGGTGTACGATGTATAATGTTTGCAACTAAAATTATATCAGTAGGATTTGTTTTCATTTATGTAAATGTATGATTGCTTATGTCATGCATGATATTTTAATAAAGATGTTTCTTGTTTAAAAAGAAACATAGCTGAGCAACAGCATCAATGTTTCTTGGAATGACACTCCAGAGAAGCTGAAAAAATAATAATAAAGGGACATAAAGGCACACAATGCACACAAGTGCATTGCTAGAGCCACATTCAACCTACTCCTGACAAAGTGATAGAACTGAACTCCCACCAGTAGGAAGTGCAGCTGTGTATGATCCCTTCATCAGTATGCTATGCAAATAACATTAACTCCAGAGTCATAACAGCTTCAGCCAAAACTTTTACGAATCTGACATTGCCACGACTGCAAGACACTGCGGGCTATAGTTGCTCATATGTTTGTTACTTCAGCACAAATGAAAAAATAAAAACAGAGATAACACTCTGTTTACATTTATACACAAACATCAAGCTACAAAAGGAACCACTGATTTTATTTTAATGTGACAATAATTTGAATGCCTCTGAAGCACTGAAGAAAGGGGAAGCTTCTTTTATTTTTAAATATGGTACTCTGGCCCTGGGGGAGTGGTGAGTAATGATTACTGGTAAAATATCTTGTGTAGTCCCTTTAGATGTGTATGCTTTACTTCATGCACCTATTTTTCCTTAATTTCTTAAAAAAAATACCCTTATTAAATCATCACTTGCGGCATAGGCAAATTTACATATATATAAAAGAAACCATACTAACAAGTTCACATTTACAACCCTTATACACCATATACATTCTTGTCTACAATATAATCAATCCAGCATAAATTGTTCAATTCCTTGCCTTTTCTTAAACCTTATTTCTCCTCCAAAAGGTTTTTCTCCATGTATTGTTCCCACAATTTCCATTTTTTTCTATGTAATTTGCTCCTACCCTTTTCTAAAGATCCCACTTCTTGCTCTTTTATCTGTTACAATTTTGACTACTTAAAGTATGGTTGGTTTAGACTGTACCTTCCAGCTTCTAGTATATATATATATATATATATATATATATATATATATATATATATATGTGTGTGTGTATATATGTATATATATATATATATATATATATATATATATATATATATATATTTAGCAACCACCAGAAATGAAACTTTAGAAGGCCTTACTATGCAATTCCCATATTCTAGTCCAAAAAAACATAAATGTGTTGTTATCCTATCTCACCTTCATTTTTACCAGGATGAGTTTGGATCTGACTCTGCCTTATATACAAGCTCAAGGTCTTCCACTAGCTCATGGCTAAACCCTATCCTAGCATGCACTAGGAAAGCTCCCCAGATTTTATTTGCCACTAAACAAGATCGGGTGCTTGTTCTACTGGCTCTGGCTAAGTATACTCTTGATTATTATCGCTATTGTTAGAAATTGCTTATTCTTAGTTATTATTGATCTAGAATTAGGATCTTTAGAAAAGGGTAGGAGCAAATTACATAAAAAATGGGAACTGTGGAAACAATACATGCCGAGTTTATTTCTGCTTTATTTTGCCTATTTTTATGCTGTTGGCTGTCTCCCGCCAAGGCCTTATTGTCAATATCCCAGCCTCCACCTTTACACTCTTAATAGCCTGTTTTAGTGAGCGCTTTTCTTACCTTTGTTTAAAGAGAGATGTTATGTTGTCCATCTCGCCTTCCTTCTTTCTGGATGGGTTCAGAGCCAATCTCGGCTTTGACTCAAGCCACTTCTAAAGCGTGAAGAGTCCTTACTGGCTCAAGGCTAACCCCTTATCCCAGCATGTTTAGCAATAGCTACCCAGATCTCGTTTGCTGCTTGCAGCATTGAGATTGTCTTCTGCTGGCTCAGGCTAAGTAGTGATATTTTTCTATAAAAATTCGTATTGTTTAAGGCAAAATTTCTTTAGAGTTTAGTGATTATTCCTTCTATATCACCCCTGTCCTCGTTGTTGTTTTTTTGCTGTTGTTAGGCCGTCATTTTCTCTCGGGTATTTACCTGTGTGTTGTTGTTGTCAGCAGCTCGTTTTTCTTGAGGGTTGCTCTCTTATCCCTCCTTGCTACCTAGGGAGAAGCCGTTTTAGTGAGAAGCCTTCTTCCTTTGGGAGCAGTAGCCGTTTAACTTAGAGGCTACCCCCCACCTTCTTCCTCCCTTTTCTTCTAAAAAAAAAAAAAAAAACCACTCTCCAAGTTGTTAGTCCTGTCCTTTGTGGTGTTTATAATGTCTAAAGAAACACCTAAGCAGTCAGGGCTCAAGAAATGCGATTCGTGTTGCCAGAAAATGTCCCTTATGGACGGGCACACAAGTTGTGTGTACTGTCTAGGGGCAGTCCACTTGCAGGGCTCGTGCTCTGTTTGCCATGCCTTTAGCACATGGGGTTTGCAGGAGAGATACAACAAACTTATTTTGAGAGGGTTATTAAAATTCCCAGGTTGAAGTAGCATCGGAGACTCAGCCCTTAAAAAAATTTGATGACAAACTGTCATCTTTGTCAGCTCCACCTGCCGGTGCCGACAAAGTCTAGACCCAAATCTTCAGAACTTTTGGACCGGATTCTTGGCTCCAAGGAGTCTTTTTCTCCGGCGGCTCCATCAGTGTCTTCAGAGCCATCCTGGACCCAAAAGAGATTGAGATTTACTTTGCTGGACTCTCTGAGATCTGTGCCTCAGTCTCCACTGTTGCAGTCAGTGCAAGGTAGTCACCGGTCCTCTGCCCACTCCTCCCGATCATCCAGGAGTTTATCGGAAGATGATGTGGAGAGAGTGGTGAAGAGGTTGCTCAATACACCGGTATTTGCTAAATTGTTGTCGAACCTAGCCCAGAAGGAAGTGACACCATTGTCCGAACCAGTCCCTGTCTCTATTCCTCCTCTGACTGCATTCAGTTTGGAGCTGGAGTGCATGGAAGTAGTAGTGGTGGACCCGTCTGTTCCGATAACCCTTGCTTTGTCGGTTCTGACATCCGCTCCGACCTCCTCGATAGTCCGCCCTGTCGAGGGGTCTGGGTACCGAGACTCTCTCATCTGCTGCGAGGGGGGGGGGGTGGCATTGGACCCTTGTCCTACCCCGCTCTCCCCCTCGGAGCCTCGGAACAGGTGAGTACAGCTCCCACATCTGCCTCGGAGTTGTTGCCTTCAGTGTGGAGGAGGTCTCCAGGCTCCTTGGAACCAGAGCTTCCCTCTGTTCCAGACCGCGGTGCCTTCGAGGTGATGAGTGGGCTGTCTACCGAGACTGCTCCACCATAGGCTACATTGGCTCCATCCCCATTGATACTGGTGTCTGCCTCGGATCCTCCTCTCTCTCCCAAGCGTAGGGAACCGATGGCCCAGGATGCCCCACAGGGTGACCCCTCTTTTTTCCAAGACCTCTCCTGAGCATGCCTCAGAGGATGTTCCCAGGAAGAAAAGATGTAAGAGGAAGCATGTGGACTCCCCTGAATCCGTCACTTCTGACACTGACTTGAATGACCCTAAAGGGTCCCCCTCTGAGGATGTCTCATTTTCAGACATCCTGGAGGTCCTGAGGCAGAGGGGAAACTGGAAGTCCCTTGCCCCTTCTGAGGACGAGTCCATGTACCTGGACGCGTTTGGTTCCCGACCCTTCACCTCCTGGGTGTCTCCGCCTTTCAACCCACTTTTGTCTGTAATGAGTCGAAAGGCATGGAGTGCTCCAGAGACCATGGAGCCAGTTCCAAGTAGGCCTAACAAGTTCATTACCACACCAGAGGACAAGACATTTCTCTCTAAAGGCATGCAGCAACCACTAAGAGGGAACTTGCAGAGACTTCATCTTCTATCCATCTACCAAACAAAGAGTCTAGAGCCATGGATAGATATGGGAAGTGTTTTCTCTTCAGCGGCCTTTACTCTTCAGTCGCTGAACTATTTGACACATTTCACAAGACTTCAGAGGGATCTCCTTAAAGAGCTAGGATATACCCTCCAGGATCCTTCAGCTGAGGGAGCTGCTTCCAAGTCGGCTAACCAGCTAGCGACCCTAACCTGCATTGTTAACTCCTCCATGCACCTGATTTCTTACGCAGCAGATGGAGCGAGTAGGGCTGCAGGCACAGGAGTTGCTCTTCACAGACACTCCTGGATGTGCCTTTGTCAATTTGCAGAGCCCTTCAAGTCCTCCTTTATGAACGCCCCCTTTGACGGCTAGGCCTTGTTCGGGCCACAAGTTAGAGAGACTCTTACCAGGAGTGAACGAGATGGCAAAACTCTCTCTGCCATAGGAGTCCCTTTTTCCACTCCATCCAAAGGCCAAAAGAGTGGTAAAATGTGGTTCTGTAAATCCCAGGGAGCTTTGCCGGACACTCGTGGAGATAATTTCCCCCAGGGGCAGAGGGGAAAATAATAATGGGAAATGACATGGCGGGGGGGGTCCACAACAGGAAGACAGGGATACGTTCTCTGCCAGGCCCTTTCAGAATCCCTGAAGGATTGCCCGGCTGCCCACTTCTGGAGGCAGTCGGGGGAAGAATATCACTGTACCCAAAAGCCTGGCAAGATATAACAGAAGACTCATGGGTACGGTGCATAATATCCAGGGGTTACAAAATTTCCTTCACCCAAACACCCCCAAGAATTCAAAAACAATCAATCCCAGATGTTCCAACCAATCTTCGGGATCAAGCAGCCTTGGAAGTAAAAAGTTTGCTGCAAAAAAGAGCCATTCAGGAAGTCCCCGCAGACCAGATCGAATCTGGAACTTACTCAAGGTTCTTTTAGTTCCAAAAAAGGTAGGAGACTGAAGACCTATCCTGGATCTCAGCAAGTTAAACAGGGTCAGTAAAGATCAAGTTCCGGATGGTGACACTGCAGTCCATTCTACCCTTTTTGGGTCAGGACGATTGGATGTGCTCTATCGATCTCCAGGACACGTACTACCATATAAAAATGTGCAGGCAGTCCAGGAGACATTTATGCTTCCGGCTGGGAGCCAGTCATTACCAGTTCAGAGCTCTGCCCTTTGGTCTCACTACAGCCCCCAGGGTGTTCACCAAATGCATGGCAGTAGTGACGGCTCACCTGAGACATTTGGGATTCCAGGTGTTTCCTTTTCTAGACAACTGGCTCCTCACTGCCACCACTGAGCATCATCTCTTAAGGGCCAGGAACCGCATGATTCACACTTGTGCACGTCTAGGAATCACAATAAATTATGAAAAATCTGTCTTGTTACCCTCCCAGTGTATTACTTTCATAGGCGCTCGACTAAATACAAGAGGCATGATAGCCAAGCCAGTCATTACCAGTTCAGAGCTCTGCCCTTTGGTCACACTACAGCCCTCAGGGTGTTCACCAAATGCATGGCAGTAGTGACGGCTCACCTGAGATGTTTGGGATTCCAGGTGTTTCCTTTTCTAGACGACTGGCTCCTCTCTGCCACCACTGAGCATCATCTCTTAAGGGCCAGGAACCACATGATTCACACTTGTGCACATCTAGGAATCACAATAAATTATGAAAAATCTGTCTTGTTACCCTCCCAGTGTATTACTTTCATAGGCGCTCAACTAAATACAAGAGGCATGATAGCCAAGCTCTCACAGTACAGAGTGCTTACCATTCGACGTCTGGTCTCTCTCTCCTTTTGTCAAAGTCAAAGGTTCAGACACAGTTAGTTGTAAAGGTCTTGGGCTTGATGGCGACTGCCATTACTCTAGTCCTGTTAGCTCGTTACCATATGAGGATTTTGCAGTGGCTCTTTTTCACTCAGTGGTCTTACCAGGATCTACCAATGTCACACATGATCTTAATCACAGATTCTTGCAAAAAAGATCTACAGTGGTGGCTCCACTCTCCCCTAGTCACTCTAGGCAGACCCTTTGTAGCCCCTCATCTGGTAGCCACAGTGTCCATGGATGCTTCCCAGATAGGGTGGGGGGTGCATTATCTGGGACAGACAGTCCACGGACCCTGGCAACCTCATGAGTACCATTTGCACATTAATGTCCTGGAGATGAGAGCGGTGTTATTAGCATTGCAAGCACTTCACAACTCTCTTCCTTTGGGCTATATAGCAATTCAGATGGACAACATGTCAGTGGTGTGGTACATCAACAAACAAGGTGGATCAAAATCTTACCCCTTGTGTCAGGAGGCCCTTCGAGTATGGCAGTGGGCGATTTCCTCTCGGCATTTTCTGGTTGTAGCGCACAACCCGGGGAAGTCCAGCGTGATAGTGGACAAGCTCAGCAGGGCAATTATCATGCCCCACGAGTGGTCTCTGAAACAAGATGTGGCAGATATGATCTTCCACAGATGGGGCCATCCATGCTGTGATCTTTTTGCCTCACACCTAAGCAACAAATGCAGCAGATACTTTGACCTAGTTCCCCCACCGGGACAGTCACCCAGCGATGCACTTATCCATGATTGGCTCCCCAGGATTCTTTACGCCTTTCCTCTAATTCCAAAAGTTCTTAAGACAGCAAAATTGTTGAGTCGCAAGCTGATCCTCATTACTCCTTACTGGCCTCATCAGATATGGTTCCCATTCCTTTGGCATTAACTGCAAGAGGAGCCTTGGATTCTGGACCATTTTCCAGATCTCCTGACACATCAGTCGGGTGCTCTTCATCCCTCCATTCAAATTCTCAAGCTGACAGGTTCGTTTCTCCACTTCCAGTCCTAGCCAGGCTTCCGGATATCTCACCTATGGTTCAACATATTTTAGTCTCTTCTCACAAACCAATTAGTAGGAAACTTTACGCTAGTAAATGGAAGAGGTTCTCTTTCTGGGTCGAGCAAAATGACATTGATCCCTTTACAGCACCAATTTCAAAAATTTTGGACTTCATGGCTGAAACCTTTGAGAAAGGAGCAGCGGCTGCTACGATTCGAGTTCATCTGGCTGTTATTTCCAATTTTCATGCGGGCCTTCTAGGTTCTAACGTCATGTCCCACAAGCTATGTAGGGCCTTTTTGAAAGGTGCTACCCTATTAAGGCCTCCCATCCAAGAACCTGTCCATGCTTGGGGTTTAAATTTAGTACTAGCGGCCCTCATTCTCCCTCCCTTTGAACCAGTCGCTTCTTGTCCTCTAAAATTCTTATCATGGAAGACCCTCTTCTGCAATTACATCAGCTAGGCGGGTTTCCAAGTTACAGGCACTTTCCATCCACCCGCCTTATATGATTTTTCACAAGGATAGAGTATCTCTTAGAACAAATCCTTCCTTTTTACGAAAAGTCTGTTCATAGTATAATTTGAATCAGTCAATTGAACTCCCTGTATTCTTTCCAAATTATGGCAACAAGGCAAGAGTATAAGCTACATCAATTGGATGTCCACAGGCAGCTACGATTTTATCTTCAAAGAACCAAAGACATCAGAAAATCAAATCAGCTGTTTGTATCCTTCTCACAGAGTAAGCAAGGCTCACCGGTTTCCAAAGTGACTTTGTCAAATTGCTGTCCAGTACTATTACTTATGCTAATGAGTCTCAGAAATGTGTCTGTCCTGGGAAAGGTAAGGAGACACTCTACTAGGTCCTTGAATACCTCTATAGCTTTTCAAGCTAAACTTCCATTAGATACTGTTTGTGAGGCAGCAACATGGGCTACTCCCATTATCATCATTACAAAGTGGACATGGCCTCTCGGAACAGGGCATCTTTTGGTTCCACGGTTCTGAAGTCTCTTTTCCAGTGAGCCACCCAGGATTTAGGAGCTGGGGACGCTGTCCCAACCAGAAAGAAGGAAGGCGAGATGGACAACATAACATAAAGAAGTTGTGTTCTTACCATAACATTCCATGTTTGTTGTCCTTTATTTCGCCTTCCTTCTTGCATCCCTCCCTCCCTTCTTCACCCATCCTGGATGATTGAGAGAAATTCCCTTTTTGGCTGATTTGGCTGAGTTTCCTTTGCTTTTCAGCTGTTGGTATAGTCCTTGTCACCATTGTTTTTTCAGTACAAGGAAGCAGTATTGTTTGGTTACCTCCTTTATTTGGTAATTTATAGTTCTCATATCTAGTGGTTAGTTGTCACAAACGAGATCTGGGTAGCAACTGCGAAGCATGCTGGCTAAGGGGCTAGCCTCGAGCCAGTAAGGACTCTTCGAGCTTTATAAGTGGCCGAGTCAGAGCCGAGATCGGCTCCAAACCCAACCAGAAAGAAGGAAGGCGAGATAAAGGACAACAAACATGGAACGTTATGGTAAGAACATAACTTTTTTTTTTCATTAAAATTAGAGAACTGTTTTACCCTTAGCCCGTTTAAGTTAGAGGGCTTTCCCTTTCTTTCAGTCTTCTGGGCATAGCCCGTTTAAGTTAGAGGGCTGTGCCCTCCATTTTTCCTCTCTTTTACAATTATAGTTGATTGTTTAACTATTGATGTGAAGTAGTTGATTTCATTTGATCTTCAACCTGTGGGTCTGTGGATCCAAATCAGATCTGACACTGCCTCATAAGTAGCATTTGATCCAAGCTCCTTCCCTTAACCATAATTCCCTGTGTCTCCTTCCTCCCCCCAGATCTCGTTTGCCACTGAAACAGCTAGCATCATGGCCTGAGTTCCGAGCGATTATCTTGGTAAGCGAGTTGTTTTTTTTTTTTTTTTTGGGGTCACCCTTTTTCTATCTTTCTGTGCTAATCTCTCTTTGTATCCTACCTTCCCTATCCGCGTTTGGCATTGGATATATATATGTGTGTGTGTGTGTATATATATATATATATATATATATATATATATATATATATATATATCAAAAGTTGGTTGTTGTTTCCCTCTTTGGCCTTGTCCTTCTCTTCTAACTTTTCTGTGTGTGTCAGAGTGTGTGCCTGTGTTTAAGGGTAGGAGTATGTCAGATACCCCAAAACCAGGGTTTAGAAAGTGCACAGAGTGTGGCCATAAGCTCTCCCTAGCCGATGGCCACACTCTGTGTGTAGTTTGCCTGTGGTGGATTTTTTCCCCCGGACCTTGTCAGGGATGCCCTTCTTCTATCCTTTCCCAAAACCACGGTAACCACAAATGCCCCCCATCTGGGGGGGGGGGGGCATTGCTCAGGAAGGACAGTGCAAGGCCCGTGGTCCCCATCAAGACCAGTTTGCATATCAACTTCTTGGAGATGAGGGCGGTTCTTCTGGTGTTGCAGGCCCTTCATGCCCATCTTCCTCTAGGGACTATTGTGATTCAGACCGACAGCATGTTGGTAGTCTGGTATATCAACAAACAAGGAGAAACCAGACCTTACCCACTTTGTCGAGAAGCTATGAGAGTGTGGGAATGGGCGATCTCCACCAGCCGTTTTCTGGTGGTAGTGCACATCCCTGGATGGTCAAACATTCTAGCCGACAGGCTCAGTAGAACTATCCTGATGCCTTACAAGTGGTCTCTGAATCCTTCAGTAGCAGAGCAGATCTTCCTCAAGTGGGGTCGGCCTTGCTATGATCTCTTTGCATCTCCTTCCAATGCGAAATGCAGTGAGTTCTTTGCTCTAAATCCCCCTCAGAGGGAAGCCCCCAGAGACACACTAGTTCATGCTTGGTCTCCCGGTCTTTATGCTTACCCCATTGCCTCTCATTTCAAAGTTTCTTCAGAAAGCTCGCAGGCTGGGGAATACAGTGATCCTCGCTGTCCCATTTTGGCCTCGCCAAGTCTGGTTTCCCTCTCTTTGGGCTCATCTAGTAGTTCCACCATAGATTTTTATCCAGTTCCAGATCTCATTTCGCATCTCTCGGGGATTCCTCACCCAGACCTGGACAATCTGACACACCACTTGGCTGCTCCAGTTCCCTTTGTTATTAGGACTCCTGGTTTATTCTCTCGTGTTAAAACCATTTTGGTGTTGGCTCACAAACCTTCCACCAGAAGGTTATATTGTAGTAAGTGGAAATGTCTCTCCATATGGGCCTCTCAGCAGGATTTGGATCCCTCCTGTCTCCACAGTATTAGAATTTTTGATGGGGATTTTTCAAAAGGTGCTTGTTCCACCACTGTCAAAGTCCAGCTGGCTGCATTCTCTAATTTTCACTTGGGGAAAATGTGTTCATTAGCCTCTTCAGACTTTGCAAAACTTTCCTTAAAGGTACCTTTCTTTTGAGGCCTCCAGTCAAGGATCCTACACCTACATGGGACGCTACCTTTGTACTTCAGGCTCTAGTCTCCCCTTCTTTTGAGCCCGCAGCTTCAGTAGATTTGCAGTATCTGTCTTGACGCTATTACGTCTGTCAGGAGGGTGTTGGAGCTTCAAGCATTATCCACCAAAGTTCCTTACATGATTTTTCATAAGGACATGGTTTCCTTGCGCACTAATCCATCCTTCCTTCCCAGGGTGGCGTCAGAAGCCAGTATTAATCAGACTATCAGTCTTCCTGTCTTTTTTCTTAATTTCCAGAACAAGGAATAATTTAAATTACAGCTGCTGGATGTACACAGGCAATTGCGATTCTATCTACACATTACCAAATCCTTTCGTAAATCTGATAAGTTATTTGTTTCTTACTCAAAACCATTCTTAGGGTAACCAATTTCTAAAATGATGATTGCTCATTGGATTTCCTAATGCTTTATTCAAGCATATTCTATCAAAGGAATTTCCCCTCCAGGTCAGGTAAAAGCACATTCCACCAGATCTATGGCCACTTCAGCGGCTTTTTGGTCCAAGGTGTCGTTGGATGATATCTGTTTTGCAGCTACTTGGTCTTCATCCCATACCTTCATGTCACATTACAAATTGGATATTGTATTCAGGAAAAGAGCATCCTTTAGCTCCACTGGTGCTCCGGAATATCCTTCCATGAGGGCCTTCCATGTGTTGGTAGCTGGGGACTCTGTCCCACAGGTTGAAGATCAAATTAAGTCAACTACTTCAGATAAAGAAGTTCTGTACTTTCCATAACGTTCCATCTGAGTAGTTGTACTTAGTTTGTCTTCAACCATCCCTCCTCCTTCCCCCTACCTTGTCACTATTGTCCTGACCATGTATACGGGTGATATCCATTCCTCAAGGGTCCCTCTTATGCTTGGTTTAGGATTCTTTGGACTGTCAGTAGTTTCAAGGTCTTTTTGGGTCAGGTGTGTGTGTTCTGAAGGGAGGAAGGAGACATGGGGCATTATGGGTAAAGGGAAGAGCTTGGAGCTCGGATGAAATGTTAGATGTTAAGTTGTCAATCTCGCCTTCATTCTTGCTTGATGGTTCGGAGCCGATCCCTCGGCCACTGCACTGCTAAGCTCGAGAGTCACTTTTACCAGCTCGAGGCAGCCCCATATCCCATGATGCAAGGCGGTAAGTACCCAGATCTCGTTTGCCGCTTCGCTTAGGAGGTCTTCTTTTTACCAGCTCCTGGTAAGTTGTTCACTTTTGTGAGATTTAAGCCCCTTTTTAGTAAAAAACCCTTTATTGATAGTTTTAAGTTTATTTTGTACCTTTTCTGACAGAAAGTCCCTGTCTCCTTTAATTTTTTGTTAGTCAAACTTTTCCCTTTCCCATCACCCCCCTGTTAGGGTGTGTGTGTTGGTTTTTATAGAATACCTTTTGGTATTTTATTTAAGTTAAACTTGACTGGTGTGTGTGTGTGTGTTTTTTCGGCACCATGTCAAAGGAGAGGGTCTCAGGTTTTAAGAAGTGTGACTCGTGCTGTCAGAAGATGTCTCTGACAGACGGTCACACTTCTTGCCTTTATTGTCTGGGCCCTCTTCACCTGCAGGACTCCTGTGCTATTTGTCACTCCTTCAGCCAGAGAGTCCTGCAGGAGATGGAATAAGCTGATTCTTAGGGGCCTTCTTAAGCCGGAGGGCTCTCCGGCTAAGTCGGCTCCACCAAAATCAGCAAAACCTTCCAAGGCCCAGGCTTCTGTATCTAAGCCTGCGGCCTCGGCTCCGACTCGTTGAGTCGAGATCGTCGGCTGGAGCCGATTCTGGCTTGACAAAGTCTTCGGCACCGATGGCTATCGGTGCCGAATCTGTATTGACCGCCGATGTCGGCTCGATCGGCTCCGACACCCATGTGGCACAGGCATCGTGTCGGCTCGATCGGCTCAGACTCCGTTACTTTGGTGGCTGTATCGGCTCCGGCTGGGGCCGATACATCGAGCTTCCTGTCGGCCCGAAGTCGGCTCCGACAGGATCTACAGTATCGGCTCCGATGGCTCATTCCAGGAAGAGGTCGAGGTCTCCTTCCTTGGAGCCGATACTTTCGCCCGGCTGCACCTCTTGTGTCGGAACGGAGCCATCGGGGCGGATCTTCAAGGTCGTCCAGGCTGTCAGATCATGACCTAGAGAGTGGTCAGTAGATTACTTAAGTCACAGGTACTGGCCCAAATGTTACACAGTCCGTCTCAACAGGCGACTGTTGGTCCACACCCGTTACAGTTCCTCCTTCAACTCTACCCCAGAGCTTGGAGTTGGAGTCTTCGAATGGTTACTGCTACGGCTGGAGGACGGATACCCCTTCTGTTCCTTCAGCCTCTACTCTTATCTCCTCTTGAGACCTTCCTTAGAGGGATTCGGTGGTCGGGCTTCCATGGTCTCCTCCGAGGGGTGAGTGGCATCGGACCCTTGTCCGAGCCCGCTCTTCCCTTGGAGCCTCGGCCTTGGTGAGCTCGGCTCCGACATCTGCCTCGAGACTTCCTTCGGTGGGCCCTGGAGTTCCTAGCTCTTGGAGCGGGTTCTCTCGGACCTGCCTGGGAGGGGAGCATTCGAGGTGATGAAGAGTGTACTGGCCACTGGTATCAGTCAGCAGTCTGTTCCCGTAGCTCCTCCCTCTATAGTACCTGTTGACATCTCTGCCACTTCTCTTGCTACAGGACCCAGAGATCCTCCGCCTCAGGTTTCCCCATTGGGAATTTCCCCTCTTCCGAGGATTCTCCTGATGTTTCGGGAGATCCTCCTAGGAAGAGGACTTGTAAGAGGAAGCATGTAGACTCCCCGAGTCTGTCACGGATACTGACTTTGATGAGTCAGAGGGATCCCCTAGATCCCCTCTGAGGATGTCTCCTTCTCAGACATCCTAGAACTTCTGAAACAGAGGGAAACTGGCCCACCAACAATCCCTCTGAGGATGAGTCAGTATACCTGAGGCGTTTGGATCTCGGCCCTCCACCTCCTGGGTGTCTCCGCCTTCGACCCCCTTATGCAGGTGATTGCACGAAGGCGTGGGCAGCTCCTGACTCTGTAGAGCCAGTCCCTAGGAGGCCTTCAAAATTTATCACTGCCCAGTGACAAACAATTCCTTACTAAGGGTGTCCCGCTGATGCCATGGTGGTGGCTGCGGCCACCAAAAGGGTGCTTGCAGATCCTTCCGTGCCCGTCCATCCTCCTACTAAGGTCTCTAGGACCATGGATAGGTAGTGGCGGATGTTTTCCTCAGCGACCTTTGCTATGCGTTCGCTGAATTACCTATGTCACTTCACCAGACTCCAGAGGGATATCCTGAAGGAGCTGAGAGAAGTAGTTCAGGATCCTACAGCTGCAGGGGCTCAAGAAAAATTGCTTCTCAGCTAGGAACCCTCAATTCCATTGCAAACTCCTCCATGCGGCTAATATCTTATGCTGCGGATGGGCGAGTAGAGCGCAGGCACAGGTGTGGCTCTTAGACGCCAAGCCTGGATGCGGCTATGTGATTTTCGGATCCCTTTAAGGCGTCCTTCACAAATTCTCCCTTTGATGGGTCAGCTTTGTTTGGCCCTCAGGTGAAGGAAACCTTGACCAGGTGCGAGCAGGACGGCAAGACTCTTTCTGCTGTTGGAGTCCGTTTTCCACCCCTTCTAGACCTTATCCCAAAGGACAGAAGGGTGGGAAGATGTGGTTCCGTAAATCCCAAGGAGTCACGCCGGATTCACGTGGTCAGTTTACCCCTAGAGGCAGAGGGGTAACAATAACAGACGCCGCTCTAGAGGCAGAGGGGGTCCGAAGAACCAGGGAAACAGGGAGCCTCTCTCTGACAAGCCCTTTCAGCATCCCTGAGGTGTTGCCCGGCTGTCCCTCCTTGGAGGCAGTCGGGGGAAGATTATCACTGTACCCAGAAGCCTGGCATTCCCTCACTCAAGACAGATGGGTACAGTCGATCATATCCAAGGGTTACATAATTCCTTTCGAGGAAAGTCCCTTCCCCTCAAGTTCCCTTCCAGATGTACCACCCGGTCTAAGGGAGATTGCAGAGTCAGAAATCGCAAAACTACTGCAAAAAAGAGCCATTCAGCCAGTTACAATAGACCATTCAGAGCCCGGAATCTACTCAAGGTTCTTTTTGGTCCCCAAAAAGACGGGAGACTGGAGACCAATATTGGATCTCAGCAGACTCAACAAGTCTGTCAGGAAGACAAGATTCCGAATGGTCACTCTTCAGTCAATTCTGCCCTTCTTACAGAAGGACAACTGGATGTGCTCAATAGATCTTCAGGATGCGTACTATCACATCAAAATTCACAGACGCTCCAGGAGATTTCTCCGCTTTCGGCTGGGGTCCAGTCATTTCCAGTTCAGAGCCCTGCCCTTTGGTCTCACTACAGCCCCCAGAGTGTTCACCAAATGCATGGCAGTGGTCACGGCTCACCTGAGACGTCAAGGATTCCAGGTGTTTCCGTATCTCGACGACTGGCTCCTGTCAGCCACCACCAGGCATCAGCTTATACAAGCCAGGGATTACACAATAGACCTTTGTTCTCATTTGGGCATCTCAATCAACTTGAAAAGTCATCCTTATCGCCTGCCAGTCTATTACCTTCATAGGCAAACTTAAACACTGTTCGGATGTCAGCTACCCTTACAGAACAAAGAGTTTCAGACATTCAGACTCATGTCAGGATCATTCTGGCCAGCAAGAAAATACAGGCCAGAATGGTTCTAAAGGTATTAGGTCTCATGGCTGCGGCCATTACTCTTCTTCCCTGGCTCGATTCTACATGCGCCTTCTTCAGTGGATGCTGTTCACACAGTGGTCATACCAGCAACTTCCAATGCGTCACCAGATTCTGGTGACACAGACATGCAAAGAGCATCTTGCTTGGTGGATCACATCGTCTCAGGTTCACCAAGGCAGGTGCTTTGTACCTCCGTCCCCGATAGCCACTGTCACCACGGATGCCTCCTGATCGGGTGGGGGTCATTATCAGGGCAGGATGGTTCATGGGCGTGGCAACCGTTCGAGTACCATCTGCACAGAAATGTCCGGGAGATGAGAGCAGTGCTTTTAACGCTGCAAGCCCTCAACGACTTTCTTCCCGTAGGGACAATTGCAGTCCACACAGACAATATGTCTGTAGTTTGGTATATCAACAAACAGGGCGGAACCAAGTCCTACCCTTGTGTCGAGAAGCGCTCAGACTTTGGCAATGGGCGATCTCCTCTCATCGGTTTCTGGTAGCAACGATATCCCTGGGAAAACCAACATTATAGCGGACAGATTGAGCAGAGCTATCCTCATGCCTCACGAGTGGTCTCTCAAGCAATCTATAGCGGAAGAGATTTTTCTGGAATGGGGTCGTCCATGTTGCGATCTTTTGCTACTCCCCAAAACAGCAAATGTCCAGACTTCTTCAGCCTCTTCCTCTATCAGGCCATCCCCAGAGACGCTCTGACCCAGGATTGGCCCCAGGGACTTCTTTATGCCTTCCCTCCATTTCCTCTGATCCCTCAGGTGATCCAGAAAGCTACCGTTTTGAGAGCCAAATTGATTCTCATTGCCCCTTACTGGCCTCGACAAGTTTGGTTCCCGCTCCTCCATCATCACCTTTTGGTGCAGCCGTGGCATCTGGACCCAGTGCCAGATCTTCTGATTCACCAATCCGGTCAGCTGCACCGGTCAATCCCTTCTCTCAACCTCACAGCATGGTTGCTCCACTTCCTTCCTTAGCCAGGCTTCCTTTGATCTCTAACCCAGTTAGAGACATCATAGTAGCTTCACTAAAATCCTCTACCAGGAGGATTTACACAAGCAAATGGAAACGTTTCTCTTATTGGGCTAAGCCCCAAAATATTGATCCCTTTACTGCCCCTGTTCAGGCAGTTCTGGACTTCTTAGCAGAGATTTTTCATGCAGGCTCCTCTTCTTCCACAGTCAGAGTTCAATTGGCTGCTATTTCCAATTTTCATGTCGGGATAGCAGATTATAATATTATGTCCCATAGGCTCTGCAGGGCCTTCTTGAAAGGAATTTTCCTACTAAAACCTCCAATTAGGAATCCTCCTCCTCAGTGGGATCTAAATTTAGTGCTGACATCCTTGATTCTTCCCCCCTTCGAGCCAGCTGTTTCTTGTTCCCTGAAATATCTTTCTCGGAAAACGTTATTTCTAGTGGCTATTACATCTGCCAGGAGGGTGTCTGAACTTCATGCTCTTTCGGTTCGACCCCCCTATTTGGTTTTTCACAAAGACAGAGTATCTTTGAGAACTAACCCAACCTTTTACCTAAGGTCGCTTCAAAGAACAATTTGAATCAATCCATTGATCTCCGGTATTTTTCCTAACTATTCAGATAGAGCTGAACAAAAGCTACATTATCTTGATGTCCATCGTCAACTTAGATATTATTTGGACAGAACAAAAAATTTAGAAAATCTGATCAACTTTTTGTTTCCTATGCGGATAATAAAAAGGCCTTCCTGTTTCTAAAGTGACTTTGTCCAGATGGCTTTCTTGGTCATCTCTGAAATTTATAATACTCAGGGGAAAACAGCTGTGCTCAAAACCTAAAGCACATTCAACTAGGAGCTTAGCTACTTCTACAGCTTTTCAAGCTAGACTTCCTTTGGACACTATTTGTGCAGCGGCCACTTGGGCCACTCCTCACACTTTTGTTTCCCATTACAAATTGGACTTGGCCTCCAGGGACAGAGCCAGTTTTGGCTCTACAGTCCTCAAGAGTTTGTTCCATTGAGCCACCCAGGATAGAGGTGCTAGGGACGCGGTCCCATCGAGCAAGAATGAAGGCGAGATTGACAACTTAACATTAAGAAGTTATGTACCTACCATAACGTTCCATGTTAGTTGTCTTCTCTCGCCTTCTTTCTTGCGACCCTCCCTCCTTCCCCCTGGCCTGGACAAACCTTGTATAAGAAACTGTTATGCTGAAGACCATTCAGATCTGGTCCTTCTTCCATCTGTAAGTTTTCTTCTTCCTTTTGGAAGTATTTTATGCTTGGTGCTATTGCCCTTTGTTAGCAAACGAGATCTGGGTACTTACCGCCTTGCATCATGGGATATGGGGCTGCCTCGAGCTGGTAAAAGTGACTCTCGAGCTTAGCAAGTGCCGAGTCGGAGCCGAGGGATCGGCTCCGAACCATCAAGCAAGAAAGAAGGCGAGAGAAGACAACTAACATGGAACGTTATGGTAGGTACATAACTTCTTATTATGTGGCTGTGTCAGATCCGATTTGGATCCATAGTCCCACAGTTTAAAGACAAATGAAGTACAACTACTCGGATGGAATGTTATGGTGAGTACATAACTTCTTTTTGTCGTTGCTGCTGCTGCTGTTAAAAAAATGCTCTAGCTTTTTTCATGTTACTCTCCCTTGTTCAGGATGTCTTCTAAAGATTTGAAACCCTCCGGTTTCGAAAAATGTGGACAGAAACTATCCCTGACAGACACTATTTGTGTCTATTGCTTAGGAGCTGTCTGTCTCCAGGAGTCTTGTTCCATTTGTCATTCTTTTAATCACAGGGCTCTCCTGGAGAGGAAAAACAAATTGATACTGAGAGGTCTCTTAAAAAAAACCCTTCTAGGAAGCAATACAAGAAGGTCCGGGTTGATCAAAGTCTGACCAGCCTCCATCTACAAGCTATGACAAGTCTGGGAAGAGATCTTCCTCTTCCAGTGCTCCATTAGAGCCTTCTAAAAAGATTACTAAAATTTTGACACCAGATCCTAAGGCTGCCAAATCCAAAAAATCTACTGCTCTGCCACCGTCAGTCTCGGTGCCGGTGGAGTTCGAGTTGCTGAACCAGTCCCCTGTCTTGAAGCCATTCTCCCCTACTCTAAAATCACATGTTAAGTTGTCAATCTCGCCTTCATTCTTGCTGGATGGGTTCGGAGCCGATCCTCGGCTCCGACTCGGCACTTGCTTTAGCTCGAGAACTCCTTTTACCAGCTCGAGGCAACCCTATATCCCATGATGGAAGGCGGAACTACCTCAGATCTCGTTTGCCGCTTAGCGAAAGAGGTCTCCTTTGCCAGCTGAGGTAAGTTTTTCTTGTTAAAGAAGAAAAAGTTTAGTTAGGGGTTTAATTTTCCCTTCAGTGTTAGGTTAGCCTGTATTTAGTACAGCCCACCCTATTCCCTTCCTTTTAAAATTTTAAAATAGTTTTTTCAGTTTAAAGTTTTAGTCAGGCCTAGTTCCCCAAGTTATTCCCTTCCTGTGTGTCTGTGTAGGGATTAAGTTGTGTGTTTGTGGGGACTGTTTGTGTATATCCTTTTAGGATGTCTAGGGAAGGCAAGGTCTCAGGCTTCAAGAAGTGTGACCCGTGCTGTCAGAAAATGTCCCTGACAGACGGTCACACTTCTTGTGTGTATTGCCTGGGGCCTTTGCACCTGCAGGACTCCTGTGCGTTGTGTCATGCCTTTAGCCAGAGAGTCCTGCAGGAAAGGAGGAACAAATTGATCCTCCGAGGTTTATTAAAACCTGAAGGTTCTCCTCCTAAGCAAGGGGCAGGAAAACCTCTTAAGCCACCGAAGGCTCAGGCTACAGTGTCCAAGCCTCCTCCGGTGGCTCCGGCTCCCGTCGAGCGATATCGGCTCGGCTGGAGCCGATACTTCTTCTGCTAGAGTAGTGGGTTCGGTGCCGGCCGGCCGATACCCTGACTACTGTTGCCTTGTCGGCTCGCTGGAGCCGACACTTTATCCAGCATCGGAGCCAAGAGATCCTCGGCTCCATCTGGGGTTCAAGGGACTTCGGCCCGATGGCTCCGGCCCGTAAGAGATCCCGTCCCCTTCGATACTAAGTATTCACTGCTCCGGGGTCTCCTTTTGTCGGAGCGAGCCATCGGAGCCGATCTTCGAGATCTTCCAGGCTGTCTGACCACGATTTGGAGAGGGTGGTAAGCAGGCTGTTGAAATCTCAGGCACTGGCCCAAATGCTCCATAGCCCGTCTCAACAGACTTCGCTATAGCCCGATTCTTGAGATTCCTCCTCCGACTCCACACCAGAGTTCGGAGCCGGAGCTCTTGGGACAGCGACTGTTTCGATGCCGGAGCCGATACATCCTTCGGCTCCGCCATCCGCTCGATCTCCTCCTTGAGACCTTCCTTGGAGGGATCCGGTCGTCGGTTTCCACTGTCGGCCCGAGGGGCTAGTGGCATCGGACCCTTGTCCACCCGCTCTCCCTCTCGGAGCTTCGGCTTTGGTAAGCTCGGCGCCGACATCGGCCTCGAGCCTTCTCTCTCCTTTGAGCCGACCATTCCTGTTTCTTCGAGCGGGTGTGTTCAGGTCTCCGGGAGAGGAGCCTTTGAGGTGATGAGGAGTGTCCTGGCCTCTGAGCCTGGTCAACGGTCTATCCCTCTAGCTCCTCCCTCATCAGTGCCTGCAGATGCCTCTTGCCAGCCTCTTGCTCTCAGGCCCAGGGATCCATCGCCCCGGGTTTCCCCACTGGGAATTTCCTCCTCTTCCGAGGTTTCTCCTGACCCTGCAGGGGAACCCCTCGGAAGAGGACGGTAAGAGGAAACACACAGACTCCCCTGAGTCTACTACATCTGATACCGACTTAGATGAGTCGGAGGGTTCCCACGGTCCCCTCTGAGGATGTCTCATTTTCAGACATCCTTGAGCTCCTCAAACAGAGGGGAATTGGCCTCCATTGACCCCTCCGAGGATGAGTCGGTATACCTGGAGGCTTTGGATCCCGACACTCCACCTCCTGGGTGTCTCCGCCACCCACTCATGCAGGTAGTGGCTCAGAAGGCGGCTCCAGATTCTGTGGAACCTGTCCCCAGGAGACCATCCAAGTTCATCACGGCCCCTTCTCGGACAAACAGTTCCTGTCCAAAGGTGTCTCTGTGGATGCTATGGTGGTGAGGGCGGCCACTAAGAAGGAACTGGCGGATCCTTCAGTACCTGTCCATCCTCCTAATAAGGATTCTAGGACCATGGACAGGTATGGAAAGCGGATGTTTTCTTCAGCAACCTTTGCTATGCTCGCTGAATTACCTTTGTCACTTCACCAGGCTTCAACGAGATATTCTCAAGGAACTGGGAGAAGTAGTCCAGGATCCTTCAGCTGCTGGGGCTCAGGAAAAGATTGCCTCTCAGCTTGCTATCCTGAATTCTATATCTAACTCCTCCATGCGGCTCATATCTTATGCAGCCGATGGACGAGCAGGGCCGCAGGCACAGGTGTTGCTCTTAGACGCCAAGCCTGATGCGGCTGTGTAATTTTATGGACCCCTTTAAGCGTCCTTCACCAACACCCCCTTTGACGGTTCGGCTTTGTTCGACCTCAGGTGAAGGATACTTTGACCAGATGTGAACAGGACGGTAAAACTCTTCTGCCGTTGGAGTCCAGTTTTCCACTCCTTCTAGACCATATCCCAAGGGTCAGAAGGGGAAGATGGTTCGTAAAGCCCAAGGAGCTACACGGGACACGTGGTCAGTTTACCCCAGGGGCAGAGGGGGTAACAATAATAGACGCCCAAGAGGCAGGGGGTCCTCAGAACCAGGGCAACAGGGAGTCTCTTCCTGAGAAGCCTTTTCAGCATCCCTGAGGTGTTGCCTGACTGTCCACCCTTGAGGCAGTCGGGGAAGAATTTCGCTGTACCCAGTAGCCTGGCAATCCCTATCACAAGAGAAGTGGTACAGTCGATCATATCCGAGGGTTACAAAATCCTCTTCGAAAGGTTTCCGTGCACTCTACAATCCCTTCCAGACATCTCACCCGGTCAAAGGGATTTGGCAAGACAGGAAGTTTCAAAACTCCTGGAAAAAGAGCCATCCAAACAGTGCCGCAGACCAAGTAGGATCCGGCTTCTACTCAAGATTCTTTTGGTCCCCAAAAGGACGGGAGATTGGAGACCGATATTAGACCTAAGCAGACTAAACAAGTCTGTCAAAAGGCAAGATTCCGGATGGTCACGCTGTAATCCATTCTGCCCTTTCTGGGCAAGGACAACTGGATGTGCTCGATAGACCTTCAGGATGCGTGCTGATGCGCATGCTATCACATAAAGATTCACAGACGCCCAGAAGTTTTCTCCGCTTGCTGGGGAGCCAGTCATTACCAATTCAGAGCACTGCCCTTTGGCCTCACTTCAGCCCCCAGTGTGTTCACCAAATGCATGGCAGTGGTCACAGCTCACCTGAGTCGAGGATTCCAGGTGTTTCCTTATTTGGACGACTGGCTCCTCTCCGCCACCTCCAAGCATCAGCTTCTTCGGTCCAGAGACTACACCCTACAGCTTTGCAAGAGTCTAGGAATTTCGGTAAATTTCAAAAATCCTCTCTGCTGCCTTGCCAATCTATCACCTTTATAGGCAGAGTTAGATACATCACAAAATGTTAGCCAGGCTAACAGATCAAAGGATTCTGGACATCCAGAAATTTGTTCAGCTTCTGTTACAAAGCAACAAGGTCAAAGCCAGGTTTGTCTTGAAAGTTCTAGGCCTAATGGCTGCAGCCATTGTTCTTCTTCCACTGGCTCGCCCCCCTTAAAAGGGGTTTTCCTTCTTCTGGGCATAGCCCGTTTAAGTTAGAGGGCTGTGCCCTCCATTTTTCCTCTCTTTTACAATTATAGTTGATTGTTTAACTATTGATCTGAAGTAGTTGATTTCATTTGATCTTCAACCTGTGGGTCTGTGGATCCAAATCAGATCTGACACTGCCTCATAAGTAGCATTTGATCCAAGCTCCTTCCCTTAACCATAATTCCCGGTGTCTCCTTCCTCCCCCCAGATCTCGTTTGCCACTGAAACAGCTAGCATCATGGCCTGAGTTCCGAGCGATTATCTTGGTAAGCGAGTTGTTTTTTTTTTTTGTTTGTTTTTTTTTTTTGGGGGGGTCACCCTTTTTCTATCTTTCTGTGCTAATCTCACTCTCTATCCTACCTTCCCTATCCGCGTTTGGCATTGGATATATATGTGTGTGTGTGTGTATATATATATATATATATATATATATATATATATATATATCAAAAGTTGGTTGTTGTTTCCCTCTTTGGCCTTGTCCTTCTCTTCTAACTTTTCTGTGTGTGTCAGAGTGTGTGCCTGTGTTTAAGGGTAGGAGTATGTCAGATACCCCAAAACCAGGGTTTAGAAAGTGCACAGAGTGTGGCCATAAGCTCTCCCCAGCCGATGGCCACACTCTGTGTGTAGTTTGCCTGTGGTGGATTTTTTCCCCCGGACCTTGTCAGGGGATGCCCCTTTCTTCTATCCTTTCCCAAAACCACGGTAACCACAGATGCCTCCCATCTGGGGGGGGGGGGCATTGCTCAGGAAGGACAGTGCAAGGCCCGTGGTCCCCATCAAGACCAGTTTGCATATCAACTTCTTGGAGATGAGGGCGGTTCTTCTGGTGTTGCAGGCCCTTCATGCCCATCTTCCTCTAGGGACTATTGTGATTCAGACCGACAGCATGTTGGTAGTCTGGTATATCAACAAACAAGGAGAAACCAGACCTTACCCACTTTGTCGAGAAGCTATGAGAGTGTGGGAATGGGCGATCTCCACCAGCCGTTTTCTGGTGGTAGTGCACATCCCTGGATGGTCAAACATTCTAGCCGACAGGCTCAGTAGAACTATCCTGATGCCTTACAAGTGGTCTCTGAATCCTTCAGTAGCAGAGCAGATCTTCCTCAAGTGGGGTCGGCCTTGCTATGATCTCTTTGCATCTCCTTCCAATGCGAAATGCAGTGAGTTCTTTGCTCTAAATCCCCCTCAGAGGGAAGCCCCCAGAGACACACTAGTTCATGCTTGGTCTCCCGGTCTTTATGCTTACCCCATTGCCTCTCATTTCAAAGTTTCTTCAGAAAGCTCGCAGGCTGGGGAATACAGTGATCCTCGCTGTCCCATTTTGGCCTCGCCAAGTCTGGTTTCCCTCTCTTTGGGCTCATCTAGTAGTTCCACCATAGATTTTTATCCAGTTCCAGATCTCATTTCGCATCTCTCGGGGATTCCTCACCCAGACCTGGACAATCTGACACACCACTTGGCTGCTCCAGTTCCCTTTGTTATTAGGACTCCTGGTTTATTCTCTCGTGTTAAAACCATTTTGGTGGTGGCTCACAAACCTTCCACCAGAAGGTTATATTGTAGTAAGTGGAAATGTCTCTCCATATGGGCCTCTCAGCAGGATTTGGATCCCTCCTGTCTCCACAGTATTAGAATTTTTGATGGGGATTTTTCAAAAGGTGCTTGTTCCACCACTGTCAAAGTCCAGCTGGCTGCATTCTCTAATTTTCACTTGGGGAAACTGTGTTCATTAGCCTCTTCAGACTTTGCAAGACTTTCCTTAAAGGTACCTTTCTTTTGAGGCCTCCAGTCAAGGATCCTACACCTACATGGGACGCTACCTTTGTACTTCAGGCTCTAGTCTCCCCTTCTTTTGAGCCCGCAGCTTCAGTAGATTTGCAGTATCTGTCTTGGAAGAATGCCTTTTTGGACGCTATTACGTCTGTCAGGAGGGTGTTGGAGGTTCAAGCATTATCCACCAAAGTTCCTTACATGATTTTTCATAAGGACATGGTTTCCTTGTGCACTAATCCATCCTTCCTTCCCAGGGTGGCGTCAGAAGCCAGTATTAATCAGACTATCAGTCTTCCTGTCTTTTTTCTTAATTTCCAGAACAAGGAATAATTTAAATTACAGCTGCTGGATGTACACAGGCAATTGCGATTCTATCTACATATTACCAAATCCTTTCGTAAATCTGATAAGTTATTTGTTTCTTACTCAAAACCATTCTTAGGGTAACCAATTTCTAAAATGATGATTGCTCATTGGATTTCCTAATGCTTTATTCAAGCATATTCTATCAAAGGAATTTCCCCTCCAGGTCAGGTAAAGCACATTCCACCAGATCTATGGCCACTTCAATGACTTTTGGTCCAAGGTGTCGTTGGATGATATCTGTTTTGCAGCTACTTGGTCTTCATCCCATACCTTCATGTCACATTACAAATTGGATATTGTATTCAGGAAAAGAGCATCTTTTAGCTCCACTGGTGCTCCGGAATATCCTCCCATGAGGGCCTTCCAGGTGTTGGTAGCTGGGGACTCTGTCCCACAGGTTGAAGATCAAATTAAGTCAACTACTTCAGATAAAGAAGTTCTGTACTTTCCATAACGTTCCATCTGAGTAGTTGTACTTAGTTTGTCTTCAACCATCCCTCCTCCTTCCCCCTACCTTGTCACTATTGTCCTGACCATGTATACGGGTGATATCCATTCCTCAAGGGTCCCTCTTATGCTTGGTTTAGGATTCTTTGGACTGTCAGTAGTTTCAAGGTCTTTTTGGGTCAGGTGTGTGTGTTCTGAAGGGAGGAAGGAGACATGGGGCATTATGGGTAAAGGGAAGAGCTTGGAGCTCGGATGAAATGTTAGTTATGTGGCTGTGTCAGATCCGATTCGGATCCATAGTCCCACAGATCCATAGTCCCACTGTTTAAAGACAAATGAAGTACAACTACTCGGATGGAATGTTATGGTGAGTACATAACTTCTTTTTGTCGTTGCTGCTGCTGCTGTTAAAAAAATGCTCTAGCTTTTTTCATGTTACTATCCCTTGTTCAGGATGTCTTCTAAAGATTCGAAACCCTCTGGTTTCAAAAAATGTGGACAGAAACTATCCCTGACAGACACTATTTGTGTCTATTGCTTAGGAGCTGTCTGTCTCCAGGAGTCTTGTTCCATTTGTCATTCTTTTAATCACAGGGCTCTCCTGGAGAGGAAAAACAAATTGATACTGAGAGGTCTCTTAAAAAAAACCCTTCTAGGAAGCAATACAAGAAGGTCCGGGTTGATCAAAGTCTGACCAGCCTCCATCTACAAGCTATGACAAGTCTGGGAAGAGATCTTCCTCTTCCAGTGCTCCATTAGAGCCTTCTAAAAAGATTACTAAAATTTTGACACCAGATCCTAAGGCTGCCAAATCCAAAAAATCTACTGCTCTGCCACCGTCAGTCTCGGTGCCGGTGGAGTTCGAGTTGCTGAACCAGTCCCCTGTCTTGAAGTCATTCTCCCCTACTCTAAAATCACTTATACTCCAACCTTCCAAGTCTCCAGCCTCCTCCACTCAGTCTTCCAGGAGCCTGTCCAACGATGATGTGGATCAAGTGGTACAGAGGCTATTAAGGACACTGGCACTGGCCAAGCTATCTGATCCAACCCCGAGGGTTTCAAATCCAACCACATCCTACCCTTCTGCTTCGATTTCTCCTCCGATCCAACCTTGGACTTCAGAGCTGGAATGGCTGATATTGTTAGAACCCTTGGACCTGAGACCTATTACAGGATCTTGGGATCCGACCATTGCTCCAATGTCCTCAGCTCCATCGGAGCTCGAGGAGTCTAATTGCCGACGCTCTCTGGTTGGGTACAGGGAGGTCAGTCTGATTGGACAGTTGTCTGATCTGAACTTGCCTCTCTGGGCATTGGCTCGGGTGAGCTCAGCTCCTACTTCAGCCTCAGAGCCATCATTCTTGATTCCAGGGCCTCCCAGAATCAAGGATGACGGCTCTGAGGCATCATCCTTGATTCTGGGAGCTCCCTCGGCTTCTTTGGAATCCAGGGATTTCCTCGGATCAAGGATGGGGGGGCTTTTGAAGCAATGAGAGTGCTGTCTCCACAGGTAGTTCTGCTGTCATCTCTGGATGTTCTTCCCCCAGAGGCACCGGTGTCTGCCTCTATACCCTTGCATCCACAGGGAATACTTAAACAGAGAGGCAGCTGGAAGTCTGCCAACCCTTCAGCAGAGGAGTCCGTGTACATGAAGGCCTTTGGATCTCAACCTTCCTCCACTTGGGTGTCTCCACCTTTCGACGAACTTCTGGATTTAGTTTCTTGAAAGGTGTGGGAGTCTCCAGATTCAGTGGAACCTGTTCCTCGGAGGCCAGATAAGTTCATCAAGCCCCCCACAGACAAAAACTTTTTAATTAAGGGAGTCCCAGTAGATACAATGATGGTAGCAGCAGCCACCAAAAAGGAACTCTCAGACATCTTTTTCTGTTCATCCACTGGAGTCTTTCTTCAGTTACTTTTGCTCTCAGATCGCTGAATTACCTGATCCACTTTACTAGATTACACAGAAATCTCCTGAAGGAATTAGGAGATATTCTCCAAGGCTCAGTAGCTAAAGGGGTGTCGGAGAAAGTTTCCTGTCAGCTCTCTACCTTAAATTCAGTTGTGAACTCCTCCATGAGACTGATTTCTTATGCAGTGGATGGAGCGAGTAGAGCAGCGGGTTCAGGAAATTCCCTAAGGAGACATTCTTGGATGCGCTTGTGTGACTTTGCGGAACCCTTTAAATCTTATTTTGTGAACACCACCTCGTTCGATGGCTTGTCTCTGTTCAGACCCAATGTGAAGGACACACTAACCAGGTGTGAACAAGAAGGAAAGAATCTCTATGCTGTAGGAGTCCGTTTTTCCCTACCTACCAGACCATATCCCAAAGGTCAGAAAGGAAGTGGAAAAATGTGGTTTCGAAAATCCCAGAGAGTTTTCCAGGGCACACGTGGTGAATCTTCCCCCAGGGGCAGAGGGGAAAGTAGTAATGGAAGATGCCGACCACGCAGCAGAGGGGGTCCACAGAATCATGGTGACAGAGAATCTTTCTTTTGTAATTCCCTTAGTTACACTCATTTGCTTGCCCAGTATTCCAGACAGAGTATTCTGTAGGGAATTTTTAAAGTCTACCAACTCATGACACACTGAAAACATATGCTCCCAGGTACCTCTTTCTTCCCCGTTACACCTACAACATTTGCCACCTAGCTGAGGAAAACTTCTTTTAGAGTCTGCTTGAGGTATAAAAGTAGCTATGCAAACACTTCAAATCAGAAATCCTAAATCTTCTAGAATTTGTTGTACATTTGGGAACTATACATATGTCCTTTCAATGTTTTTTGTGAATTGTTTATCTAATCTCTCTTCTTATTCTTTTCTGAATTCCTCTGATTCCTATAACTATTGTGAAATATTTTATATGCCCTACTTATCCCTTTTTTAACAGCAGCTTCTGTTCTAGATTCAACTAAAAAAACTCAACCAGTGCAGTCAACTAAAAAAACTCAACCAGTGCAGGTCATTCATTTAGGCTTCCCTTATCTCTTTCTCTTTGCCTATACTCTGATATCAATCCCTGACTGTAGTTCACAGTCCAAGTGTTTTCTTGGCCTCTTACAATTCTACTACATTTCCCTCTCTAATTATTTGTTACCAGTACCTTGGTTCCTTTGACAGTTTCTTCCAATTAATTGCAGTCATCACCTTCAGCAGAAGCTCCTTTCTTCATTCCCGTGTTGGCTTATTTCTTAGTATACTTTCTGCTGATTTATCAACAAAATATTTTGTATGACTGTTGTTATTCTCCTTAAGGATATGTATCCAAAATCCCACTCTCTGTGTATTTCTTGAATTTCTCCCTGTTTCACCACCATCCCTTTCCACTTTGAATTCTAGCTTTCTGCTTGTGGTTTGTATCAGAGCTTTAACTATGTAGCTCTAAAATATCCCTTCAGATCAGATAATCCTAAACCACCCATTTCTATTGGAAGGATCAATTTATTGCAAATGACCCCTGCCATCTTCCCCTCCCAGATAAAATACTTCAACTCTTTATTAATTGCTGTCTACATCTTCTCTGGTTGATAAAAATATGGCTGACTTATTATAAAACTAAAGGGACTAAAAACATTTTTGCTGCTTATATCTTGTAATTCATATCTGTAGGCCAAGCTTCCAGTTTCTCAGTACTTATATCATCTTTTGTTTAGTCTCTTCCTAAGTATCCTTGGCTGATGTAACAGAATCCTTTTTAACCCATACTCCTAAATACTACATTTTATCACATGCCCATAAATATAGGCATTGCTGAACCAATGCACATGCAAGTACATAGTTTATAACTATAGCTTTTGTTTTATCTACATTCATTTTATATCCCGAAAAGACGAAACTGTCTCAGAATGTTCCACAACACTGAGATGACCTTTTCTAGGTTTAGTAGGTACAAAATAATTTTGTCTAATAAAGCCAACTTTTCTTGATTACTGTACTAATTATAGCCTTGAATTTCTGAGTCTCTCATTTTCTTTGCCAAAGATTCTAAATATAATGCAAATAACAGAGTAGAGAGGACACTCCTGCTTAGTTCCTCTGTTCAGCCACAACTTAACGGAGAGGAATCCTCCCACTTTGATTCTTGCCTCTGATCCCTCATATATGTTCCTAATTAATATTAATATTGTATCCAGGAATGCAGATACTTCCATTGCCTTACTTGTATAATCCCAGTTTACTCTGTTATGTGCTTTCTCTGCATTAAGACCCACCACCAACAGTGGTGTTTTCTTACATTCTGCTACCTTCTGGATTCTATAAATGTTGTCAAATGTTTTAAAACTATAAAAGTACATTTCAGTGATGTAGAACATTCTGAGACAGGTTCAAGTCTTTTTGGGATATAAACTTTATGTAGAGAAAACAAATGCTAGAGCTGTAAACTATGTACATTGGTTCAGCAATACCATATTTATGGAGACATGATAAAATGAAGTATTTAGGAGTATTGGTTAAAAAGAATTCTGTTGTGGCAGTTAAGGATATGTGGAAAGATACCAAACGAAAGAGAATACAATAACTGAGAAACTGGAAGCTCTGTTTTATGGATATGGATTGCAAGATACAAGCAGTAAAATGTTTTTAGCCCCTTATGTTTTATAGACAGGTCAGGCTTATTTTTATCAACCAGAGGAGAAGTTGTGGATAGCAGTTAATAAAGACTTGATGGATTTTATCTGAGAGAGGAAGAGGGCAAGAGTCACGTGGGATAGGTTGATCTCTCCAATAAAAAAAGATGGTTTGGGATTACTTGATTTGAAGGGGGTATTTCAGAGCTACAAATTAAGGCTTCTCTACATAGCACAAGCAGAAATCTATAATTCAAAGTTGAAGGGGATGCTGATGATGACGAAATATTTTTTGGATGCAGATCCTTAAGGAAAATAACAATAACTATACAGAATATTATATTAATAATAATAATAATATAATAATAATAATATATTCATAAAGTAGCAGAAAGTAGTCTAAGAACAAAACCAACACAGGAATGGAAAAATGTGATTCTGCCAATAGGGATGACTACAGTTAGGGGTACAGAGATTAAAAAGAGGGGACTGAAATTTACTGGAGAAAACTGGCAAAGGAATCAAGGTATTGGGAACAAATAATTGTAGAGGCAAAGGTAATAGAATGGGAAGAGGCTAAGAATTCATTTGGACTGCAGCCAGGCTAGAGATTTCCTTCCCTATCAAGGTTTGATATCCGAGTATTGGCAAAGAGAAAGTAATGGAGGGATTCTAAATGAAAGACCATCACTGGTATTGTTTGTAGTAAAATCCAGAACAGGGGTTGCTGTTTAAAAAGGGACAATTAGTATGACATATAAAATATTGCATAACTGTAGGAATCTGAGAAGGTTAGAAAGGATTGGGAAGAAATACTGGATAAAAAATTCATAACGAAACAATGGGCGGATATATGTATGGCTCCTAAATATGCAACAAAGTCTAGAAGAATTAGGATCTTTGCTTGGAAGTGTTTGCGTAGGTATTTTTATACCCCAGGTAGACTCCAAATAATTTTTATTTGAGTAGATTGCAAATGGCGGTGGTGTGATAGGGAAGAAATAAGTAATTGAGAACTTGTTTTTGGAATTGTAATGAATTGGCACACTTTAAAAATTCCTTGCAGACTACTCTGTCAGAAATACTGGGTGAGCAAATTGGTGTAACTTAGGAAATATTATTTTATTTATTTATTTATTTGCAGTTGGTTTACCAGGATAGTCCATTGGGCCAAAAGAACCCGTTTTCAATGGAGTCCTGGGGAGAAAAGCTCCAAAAACAATTAGCAAGGTTACAATAAGGTATTTAGTTTCAATTACACAATTCCTATGGACTTGGAAATACAGTAGACTAGTGTACAAACATATACAAATATTACAATCTTGTATCGCTGAAAACAATTTACAGTATAGAAACTGAGAGGCTTTTACAACTTAGGGTGGGTTACACTGGAGATATCTTTCATACATTCAGGATGAGTAGCTTAATACAATCAAGAGAAAGGTATATGAGCTGACATAGAACCTTTCAATATAGAAACAGAGAACCTTTTCCATCAGAGGGTATATTTACACTAAGGTACCTTTAAGTATTCAGAAAAAGCTAATACAAGCAAGAGCAAGATCTATGAGTTTAGGAGAGTAAGTAGAAATTCTCATTATGAATAGGGGAGGAGAAGTTAAAATTCTCAGTTTGAGGAGATTATGTTGGGTGGGTGCAGGAGCACTCCCACTGGGAAATTAGGTGTGAGTGAAGGGATTTTTTGAATGAGAAGCGATTTGTGATGGTACTAATGGATGGGGGTAAGGAGTTCCAGAGACGAGCAGGACTGTAGGATAAGAGATTTTTTCCAGGGGGACGAATTGGTTTATACAGTTCAATTAAGTTTTGGTTGTTAGATCTTAGAATTCTATCAGGGAGGTGCATTTTGAAGGTAGAGGAAAGGGCTGGGCAGAGGGAGGGATTAAAGATGAGTTTGTGTGCAAGAGTCAGTTGGACGTAGGTGAGGTGATTGGGGTAGTTCTAACCATTTTAGTTTGTGGAGAGCTGAACAGTGGTGTGAGGAGGAATTATGGGAGGTAGCAAACTTGACAATTTTATTATAGCAAGAGGAGAGTTGTGTTTTGAGAGAAGAATTGTAGGTTAGTTAGAAGTGGGGCTCTATAGAGGAGGGATTGGATGAGAAGTGTGGTAGATAGGGTGAGTTTGGTGGAGGGTGTAAGATAACGATTCTGTCTGTAGAGCATGCCGAGGTTTTGGTGGGGTTTTTTATATTTAGTTGAAAATGGGAATTGAATTTAAGCTGACTATCAATTTGGACCCCAAGTAATTTGGCCTCAGATACCAGTTCTAAGGGTGTATTGTTGTGACTAGTAATAGTGAAATTACTTGGAATGAAAAAGGTAGCTTTAGAGGGGGTGAATACCATTACTTTGGTTTTGGAGGCATTGAGTACAAGGTGATTTGTTTTCATCCATTGTTCGGTGGTTGAGAATGCATCTTGAGTAAGCTTTAGCAAGGTGGGGATGGAGGTAGCAGAGCAGATTATAGTTGAATCATCTGCGTATTGGATAATTTTAGTTGAAGGGACAGAGTTATGGAAATCGTTTATGAATATATTGAAAAGCAGGGGACCCAGTATAGATCCTTGGGGAACACCGGTTGGGGTGTTGATGAAAGGGGAGGTGGCTTTTTTCCATCTCACTGCCTGATATCTATTGGATAAGTAGCTAGTGAACCAGTTCAGAGAAGAGGTTGACAAGTTAAGCTTGGAGAGTTTAGTTAGTAATAAATTGTGGGAGATAATATCAAAGGCTTTAGAGAGGTCTAGTAGGAGGGTAGAGACAATGTGTCCTGTGTCCCAGGCTTTGTTCACAGCTTCCAGGAAGGAGAGTAGGGCGGTCATAGTACTGTGTCTTGGTCTGAAACCATGTTGTGTTGGAGTTAGTAGGTTATTGTCTAAGAGGTATGGTAGGAGTTGTAGGTGAATATACTTTTCTAAAAGTATAGAGATAGGAGATAGAATAGCGATGGGACGGAAATTTTGTTATTGATGCCTCCTTTGTGCAGTGGAACAACAAAAGCCTTTTTCCAGATTTGGGGTACCAAGCTTTCTTGAATGGAATGGTTGATTAAAATGCTGATGGGGTAGGCAATGGCTTCAGCAGCTATACTGAGAAAGTAAGAAGGAATGTTATCAGGGGCATTAGAGCATGGTTTTAGTTTCTGCAGTAGTTTTTTTATGGTGGATGTGGGTATAGGTTTTAGTGAGAATGGTGGGGGGGGGGAGAATTTGAGAATGTTGATGATGGAGTGGAGATAGGGGGATGAGCAGTGGTGAGGGGTGAAAAGTTGGTAGGGGAGGATTGGGGTGTAGTGGGGGTATGGTGGGGTTTGAAGATGAAAAGGATGAGGTTAGTTTGGAGAGAGAATCAATGAAGAAGGTGTTGAATTGAGTGGCCAAGTCTATGTCAGGAGTGTTAGGGTCTGGGCTCGGGTTATCTGGTTTGTTGGGATTGAGGAGGGTAGACATGCATTTCCAAAATTTTTGAGGGTTTGTTTTGGATTATGGAGAAGTAATTTTGTCTATCGGAGATAAGTTTTTTTACTTTGTTTCTGAGTGTTTTGTATTCGTTATGGGCTAGGGGAGTCCTATGTTTCTGATATGATGACCATGCCTTATCTCTAAGGTGCATAGTTACTAGTGTGCTTTTTGTTAGCCAAGGGGCAGTTTTGTTTTTTATTCGTTTTGTTTTTATGGGGGCTTGTTCCTCTAAGAGGTTTAGAAAAGTTGAGTTAAAGTGAGCGACAGCCTGTTCCAGGGGTAGAGTTTTTAGGGTGTACCAGTTGATTGCTTTTAGAGAGTTGGAAAAGGTAGTGGGGTTAAAGTTTTTTTGGCAGCAAGTAGTAATAAAATTGTGAGTAAGATGTAGGGGTGAAGTTAGTCGGTGTGTGAATGTGGGCAAGTGGTCACTAAGGGAATCCGGCAGGGTGCCACTATGTGAGAAGTAATGAGGGTGGGAGACTAATATCCAGTCTAGGATACTATCACTGGTGAGGTTTTTTGAGGGCCGAGTTATGGAGTTGATCAGTTGAGAAAAGTTGTAAAGATTAATGTTAAGTGGATTTATGGGAGACTGTATTGCAGACCAATTAATATTTATGTCACCCATAAGTATGTTATTGGAAAGCCAGGAGAGGATATCTTCCAGTGTAGAAATATTGTTGCCTGGGGGGATGTAGAGGGAGGCTATGCATATGTGTCTGTGTTTATTTACTTGAAGCAGAGCCAGGAGTAGTTCTGCATTATTGAATTGGGGAGTTGGTTTGTTGTAAGGGGTAACTGTTAAGGTGGCTAGGTATAGAAGAGCTACTCCACCTCCTTTTTTGTTTGTTCTGTCTTTTCTGATTATAGAGTAGTTGGGTGGAATTATTTCTGAATCTTTTATATGAGGTTTTAACCAAGTTTCAGAGATGGACAAAAATGTCTGGTTTGTTATATGTAAGCCAGGCATGCAGATTAGGGATTTTGTTAATTATACTTTGGGCGTTTAAGGAGGTGAGTAATATGGATTTATCCATTGGCGGGGATGAGGATGGGCCTGGGTTGGGTTGCATGTCTCCTAATAATAGAATAGAAGTCAGATAATAGCATTAGGTTGGGGAGGTACTTTGTTTGCTTAGAGACAGCGTTGAGTTTAGCTAGATTTAAGGTAGTAGTTGTAGGGTTCGGATAGTTGTGAGGAGTAATAAGTTTATAAGAGAAGAAAAGATGGTGTTTTATGGGATATAAGCATGGAGAGATTGGGAAGTGTGAATGTAAGACAGGTAGGTTAAGTTGGTTAGTAGTATGAAAGGATGGAGTATGGTTATAGTTAGTTGGCAGGGTCAGGTAGTAGATATAGGATATGTTGAGGAACAGTACTAGATGAGTACAGAAGGATATGGCTTTTGAGAGCATAGTGGGATAGGATATTGAGGGAAGGAATGCTGTGGGTGGCTAGTTTACTAGCTATGTGAGTTATAAATTTTGGGAGGAGACAGAGAGGGGAGGTATGGAAGAGTATTGGTGAAAAGAGGGGAGGAGTAAGAAGTGGGTGTGGAAGGGAGGAGGTTACTAGTTGGTTGGGGTGGAGTGATGGGTGTGGCTAAAGGGTATAAATGCAGAGGTGCTGGGGGCAGGTGGGAATTGGGGGCAGGGTAGGGGAGCGGAGTGAACCCGCAGGGCGAATGGAGCAGGTAGACCCAAGGGAAGGCTAAGGGTGAACAAGAACCAATCTGTGGAGCACTAGTATCTGAAGGTAAGTCCATGGGACATGGATTAGGTGGGATGGGGTGGGCCTAGAGTTGAGAGAGGGGAGTAGAATAAAGTTTAGTATAGATCAAAGCAGATATCCAAATAAATAAGTAATTAAGAGATAGTGAAAATAAAGAAGTCATGAAACAGGAATTATGAGGAGAGGATGCCACCTAGTGGACAAATACTATAGTACACCTGTGGCTCCACAAGGACAGATCCCTAGAGTGGGAGGATAAGGGGAAGTATTTTGTAGACCGCTGCAATTGTTCTTGTGGGGAGGGGGAGGGTCAGAATAGACCAGAAAAGTGGTGGATAGCATACTGAAAAGGGCTGGCCCTGATTTTCACAGATATGCAAGTCTACAGAAATAATAGTAAATCTTGATCGCAATATGATTCATTTAATGTTTTATTGTTGTTGAACAATGTTTAGCAAGAAGTTTATGTTTCGAGCCTTTATGTATATGAGAAATATTATGACAAGGCTATTTAACTGGTTTTACATGTAGCCCTTTTAATACCAAGCAATTGCAGGTGATATTTTATCAATTAGTTTTTTTAACTTAATTGATCACATGATTTTTTAGTATTTAAATAGGAGCAGTTGGAAAGCACAAACATGGATGAAAGCGCTAGCTCATTGTGCCTCAGTGTGTCTCTTGTTGGCTCCTGGTATTTTCATTTTCTAAATAGGAGCAGTTGTTACATGGTGTTCATCTTGATAAAGCTCAGTATTGCACTGAGCGAAAGCGCTTGAGGGATTTGTTACTGTGTGGTTTCTATCCAATAAATTTGTTTGTTGAATTTCATCTACTGGATTTTCATTTACCTTCCTTCTGCTGTGGACTACATTTTTTGGTTTCTTGGCTTCAGTTGGTCGTTTGTGTTCAGAAATAATAGTAGTTACTCTGACTTGCTTGTTTTGCATACCTGTCTTACTGAAATAAAATAAGCCAATTTTACCAAGGAGTTATGTGGAAATTAGGAAGACAAGAATTTATAAGAGAAAAGGTTTAGTAGAACTAGAGAAACAGCAGAGCATACAAATAGTACAGCATCTAAAGACAGATTGCAGTTAGAAGTACCGAATTGGGGGGGGCAGCTAATGTTCTGAAACAATAAGAAAATCAGTAGGTACTTTGGACTTACTTGTTTTGCATACCTTTCTTTTGAAGTAAACACTTGTAACCAGGAGTATGTGGGATTTAGAAAGACCACAAGTTATAGGAGAAAGGGTTTAGTAATACTAGAAAAACAGCAGGGCTTTCAAATAGTTGAAACAGCTTGCAAAGGGAGACTGCTGTTAGAAAGTACAGTATGGGGAGGGGCAAACTAATGTCTGTGATGGAGTGCTTTACTTAAAAATAGAAATTAAACAAGGGCTAGAAATTAATTTTGTCTAGAGGATAAAACATACTTTTTGTATATTTTGAAAATAACACTCATTCCAAGGTTGCCTGGTTCTGTTAAAGAGCACTGCAGGCCAGTAGATCGAACTTGGCTTGGTGGGGATCCAAGGACAGAAGAATTAAAAGGAGAAGTTTTTGTATATTTTGAAAACAACACTCATTCCAAGGTTGCCTGGTTCTGTTAAAGAGCACTGCAGGCCAGTAGATCGAACTTGGCTTGGTGGGGTTCCAGGGAAAGAATTAAAAGGAGAAGTTTTTGTATATTTTGAAAATAACACTCATTCCAAGGTTGCCTGGTTCTGTTAAAGAGCACTGCAGGCCAGTAGATCGAACTTGGCTTGGTGGGGATCCAGGGAAAGAAGAATTAAAAGGAGAAGCTGGGAAGAAAAATAATCAATTTTAATACAAAATGCAGCAACTGTTAAAAAAAGACAATGCTGATAACAGAGGAGTGGGAAAAAAAGGAAAAACTAGGTAATCTATACACAGATAAATACCTCAATTTGTGAAATGTGAAAATTAAGACAAGTTGTCAGTTATCACATTCAACAGATTAATGCAGTTGCAGATATATAGGAATACTGATAATTATTTGGTATAACACATTCTAAACCAATAGGTGAGGAAATGTACACACTAATAACTAGGCATTTCTAAAAAATGTGATAAAGTGAGCAGCAAAGAAATAATATTCTAACAAAAAATGCTCTACACAAGTAAAGCTCTAACAAATCTATACTCTACAGTATCTGAGCCTTGTAATACAATGACTAAGTAAACAGTTTCAAACACACAGACTTACTGAAAATACTGTCTTCCATAAAAATACATGTCTAGCTTCATTACACTTTACAGTGGTGTAAAGCAACATCAATACATTTTACAAATGAAACAAATATGAAAATTGATCTAGGATACAGAATTGGAATCACATCGACGTAGTAAGGCCTTGCTGAGTTTAATTCTGGTGGCTGCCAGAAAAGCAATTAATAGAAAATGGAAATCAAAATTTAAACCAACCATACTGCAAGTAGTAAATATAGTAACAGAGATAAAAGAACTAGAAGTGGGATCTTTAGAAAAGGGTAATAACAAATTACATAGAAAACATTGAAATTGTGGGAACAATACATGCAAAATAAGGTTTTGGAGGAGGAATAAGGTGTAAGGGAAGGCAGGAATTGAATGAGCTATGTAAGGATTGACAATAACTGTACATTTATAATTCATATGCCATAAGTAATAATTCAATACGATGATGTTTTTCGTGTTTCACTGTTGCAGTCATTACATTGGGTAATCCTGCTGGCAGGTTGCCCTCAGTCTACCTGAATTCCAAAGTCTTGGGTCCTGCGTCGGCTGCTGTCGCCTCTTCCCTGATGTCAGGGTATAAAAGAAGCAGCCAACGCCATTTTCTTCAGTCTTTCTTGCCGCGCGGTGCACGAAGCAGAAGCAGTTCAAAGTGCCGGTCGGCCGACGACTGAGATTTTCGTGTTCGAATTTCAGATCCGAAGTCTTCAATAAAGCTAAGAGCATTTTGGATTATTTTGGAGCCTTATTGTGAGCTGTTTAACTTCATATTTGCCTGTTGGTGGTTACTGTTTACCGGACCTTTCGTGCTCGATTTTGTGGTTAATAAAGCTAAGTACCCCGTTGGGGGAACTTTTTTCTTGCTCCAGACCGATGTCAGAAAAAGTAAATAATTGTATTTCTTGTGGAAAGCAAATACCTCATAAGGACTTTCATTCTTACTGTATTCCTTGCCTAGGCCGGCCCTGATCACAACGTTTCTGGTTGTCAGTTTTGTGCTAGATTTAACCAACGCACTATTAAGCGTCGGTATGATTTTGCTTTAAATTATTTTGGACGCCGGTTTAATTACCCAGAAATGTCGTCGGATAGCCATCCGACTACCGGAGTTCACAAAAAATGCAAAGAAAAGGAGAGAGATAAACAACCGAGGCCCAAAACCGATGATGAAGCTTCTCCTAAGCCAGTCGCCGGTTCTCAGTGAGGCGCTTTCGCAGCCCCTGACGCCTGCTACTTTAGAGTCGCAGGCCGCTACAGACTCCCACGTGGAGTCGGCCATGCTTCTGGAAACTCAAGGTATTGGAGCCTCGGATACTATTCCCTCAGGTGGGTCCGGAGCCGCTGAGCAGGCACCGGCTTTTGAGGGTGTATTCAGACCTAAACATCTTTACATTTAAACTGACTTCAGCTTCAAAGGCAAAGACTAAAGCACCTTCTAAAACAAAGAAACAAACTCAAGAGCCACATGTACAGGCCTCTATGCCCAAAAAAAACAGATACTCAAAATGTCCGAAGACTTGATTACCTTGATCAGGGGTTCCCATCCCCCTCCTGATAAGAGGCCTAGGCAAGAGACAGACTATGAATCTTCAGATCAGGTTTCTATTTCTTCTGATTCCTCTTCTGATCAGGAATATTCTCTTCCCCCCATGAGGATTCTGATGCTGAAGAATCTATACCTTCAGCTTCTCCTCCAGAGGACTATTCTTTTGGGGAAACCTTGCATACCATGAGGGAGCATTTCCGCTGGGAGAGCCAAGATTTTTCAGAATCTAAAAAGAGGCTCAGGGATTGCCTTTTACTACCTCAACACAGGCCTCTAGCCATTCCACCTGTGTTCGACGTTGTAGATGATGTGTTTTCGGAGTCTAGTCTTACCCCTGACTCCTTACCTCCAGCTCCTGTTAAGCCAGACATCCGGATGATGAAGCCAGACAAAGGTGGGGGCGTAGTTTTAATGTACAACATGATATATGACAATTATATTCACAATATGTTGCAGGACTTTGAGCGTTACGAATTGGTATCTAGGAATGAGTTTAATATAGCATATTCCAAGATTTCTTACTCACTCATGGACCATTTACTGCAGGGTGTGATAAATGAGAAATTATACAACTATCTACATGTTAAAAATCCAAGGACACCTGCAATTTTTGGAATCCCTAAAACACATAAGGGCTTAGATCCTTTGAATTTCATCCCTATTGTGTCAGGGGCTGGTGGTATAACAGAGCCCTTAGGAAAGTTCATTGATTTCAACATCAACAAATTTGCTTTTGCTTTACCCCATGTCTGCAAAGATTCATGGGATTTTCTTTCTGGCATCCAAAAAAATTTTTACAAACCAAAACTACTAATGGCAACCATAGATATAGTTGAGTTATTCCCTAGTATCCCCCATGACATAGGCTTGGAATGGTTCAATGATACTTTAGCTACTGAATCTGGTCTAGGGGCTAACATGATTGGACTATTGGTTGAGTTTATGGAGACCGTCTTGGACAACAATTTTATTTATTTCGAGGGTGATTTTTACAAGCAGAAAAAGGGTGTAGCAATGGGCATGGCTTGTGCATCTAGTTATGCCAACATCGTACTACACCACTGGGAAAGTAAATTTGTTTTTTCTGTGAATTGGGTTCAATTCATTACCCACTACAAACGATACCTTGATGACTTTTGCCTTTTATGGGATGGTACTTTGGACCAATTTTTGGAATTTATGGTTTACATCAATTCCACCACCCCCTTCTTAACATTTACTTACAATGTTAACAGTGATTACCTGAATTATCTTGATGTTGCTCTTTTCAAAGATGTTAGTAATTGCACCTTTCAATCTAAGGTATACAGGAAAAATTCTTTCTCCAACTCTTACTTACACTTTAATAGTGGTCACCCCTTTCACCAGAAGAAAGGCATAGTGAAAGGGCAATTTATACGTGCCTCAAGGATGTGTAGTACATGGGAGTTTTTTCTTGATGAGGTCAATTTTTTGAAGCAACTTTTCAATGAAAAGGGGTACCCAGCACATTTAGTAAATGATTTAGCTGGGGAGGTAATTGCTGGTAGGGAGGCTGTTTATTGCCCTCTGTTAGGTTGTGGGGCGACTCGTGACACCCTTTTTAAATCATCAGAACGGACCGAATATCAAAATAGTTTTGTGTATACCTTTTCTGGGGATTCGTCAAAGGTGGAACAGTTAATCACAAAGTATTGGCCTATTTTGGCACATCATGATGATTTTAAGCAGTTCGTTAAGGAACGCCCCCACTTTATTAGGAAAAGGGACATGAACCTTAAGGGCCTTTTTGAGGGTGAATCTTGTGTGGGTTCCACGAGGGTTTGTCCGAAACTCGGCACGTATAAGTGTGGTTCATGCAAACAATGTCCTTATGTGCTTAATGAAAATTCATTATTTATTCCATCTAGGAGGTTTAGGGTTAAGGCCGAGCATTTCTATAACTGTGGTACAAAAGGGGTTGTTTATTTAGGGTTTTGCACTCAGTGCTCCAGTTTGTACGTGGGTAAAACTGAGAGAACACTTAGAAGAAGGATATATGAGCACCTTTATGATGTATCTAAGAAGAAGGAAAACAATGCTTTTTTTAAGCATCTTGGTACATGCCCTAATATGCAACTCAAGTTTTTAATTTTAGACCAGGTCCTGCAGGACAGCAGAGGGGGTGATTGGAAAGCCCGACTGGAATATAAGGAATTGTGGTGGCAGCTCAATTGAATGCAACTAAGCCCCCTGGTTTGAATGACAGTATTAGTATTATGAGTGTTTTAAAGCTGAGGAGGGCTAAGCTATGATTTTTATGTTTCCACAGATTTTTGGGTGTGTTGTTTATTTTATTAACATGGAGAATGTTTTAAACAGCCTTTTTAACTTTGTGTATGATAGGCAGAAGATTTTTTTACCTACAATCTTTGAATGGTTCTCAAGGCACGCATGAATTTTCCACAAGTTTTTAATGTTGCCTTAAGGTATTACAAGTTGGTTTGTAGTTTTGTAGGGTTGCTGTATTTTTGTTTTTAAGCCTGACAGATATTACAGGGTTCCTGACTCTCATAAATTCCTTTTTAAAAAACGTTCTGCAGACCCAGAAACTATTTCACAGGGTCCCAAAGAAGTTGAGGCTTCCGCTGCAAAAAACCCTACCCCCTCTGACAGAGATTCTAGGGCACTGGATATATGGGGAAAAAAGGTTTACACATCTGCTACCTTTGCTATAAGGGACTTACTGTCAGTTTCATATGCTCAAATATCAGCAACATGTCATGGCATTGCTTAAACAGAAAATGTTGTTAAACTCTGAATGTGCATAAAACAAGGAAATGCAGGTTTTATTGCATGCAGCTGAACAAGTTGGAAAGCATACTTTGCAGTGTGGTTTTGATTCTTTGGAGGCCTCCTGCAGGGCCGCAGTTACGGGTTCTGTAATTAGGAGGTATGCTTGGTTAAAGGAACAAAATCTGCCTGATCATATCAAAGTTAAATTATTAGATGCACCTTTACAGCATGATACTTTGTTTGGTGTTAAGGAAGAAGAGGTGTTAAAGAAAATGGAGGACAAAGCTAAATCTATGCAAACTGTCAAAGATTTTCTACAAGTACAGCTACCTAGGTTTAGTAGACACTGGCCTACAAAGAGTTGATCCTTTCCTGTGTCAGACAGACCTCAAAGGGGCAGATCCAGATGCCCTAGAGGGAGATCCCAAGCGCAAGGTTCATACAGGTCAAAGCAATGGGGTGCTTCTACCTCCAAACTTGGAGAAGACAAATCACAACCATACAGGAAACCGTCCCAATGACTTCCCCTGCCTGCACCAAGCACTTATCTCCTGGCAGCACCCTTAGGGGGAAATTAGCACTTTTTTCTCAAAATTGGCACATTATAACCCAGGACAAGTGGGTTCTAAATATAGTGTCACAAGGCTACAAGTTCCATTTCCATACCCTGCCAAAGGCAAACGGCTGGCCAGATCTGCCAAAAAATCAATGGGTAGAGGCACAAAAACAAGTCTCATCCCTCGTGGACATGGGGGCCATTCAACAAGTACCAGAGCAAGAGCAGTGACAAGGATTTTACTCAGGACTGTTCTTGGTACCCAGAAAGGACAAGGCCTGGAGACCAATACTGGATCTGTCTATTATGAACACATTCCTGGATATTCCAAAATTCAAAATGTTGACTTTGCAGCAGCTTCTGCCCATACTGGGCAAGAACACTTGGCTTGTGACTTTAGACCTAAAAGAGGCATACCTGCATGTCCCAATCAGATAATCATGCTGAAGATACCTCAGATTCAAGGCTGGCTCAATGCATTACCAATTCTCTGCACTGCCCTTTGACTTACCTACTGCGCCCACGGTCTTTACAAAGTGCCTGGCGCCAGTAATTGCATTCTGCAGACAAAGAGGAATACAAATATATCCTTACTTGCACGACTGTCTAATTCAAGCAGAGAACAAGGACATTCTTCTACAGCATCTGGCGTTTGTGAAAAGACTTCTAACATGCCTAGGGTACACAGTCAACAAAAAGAAATAAAAACTAGTACCCTCTCAAGAGATAATATTCCTGGATGCAAGCTTAAATACAGCTGCCCAGATGGCTTATCACACGCCAGACAAACAAAGGCAACTGACTACCTATTTCAAAATGTGGGCAACAAAGGCCCAGTTATCTGCAAGAAACATTCTGCAGGCTTTGGGCTTCATGGCATCCTGCATCCTACTAATTCCATATGCAAGACTGCATATAAGGAAACTTCAATGGTACCTAAAAAGTGTTTGGACACAACACTGCCACAGCATGGAAACAATGACTACTCTCATTCCCTGCCTGCAACAGGAGTTTCGATGGTGGTCAAAGGCTTGTCACCAGAACAAGGGACAGTCATTCACTTTACCCCCAGTCACGCAGACACTAACAACAGATGCATCAGATTATGCCTGGGGGGCCCACATGGCAGGAAGATGCATTCAGGGCACATGGTCCTCTAACCAAATGCGTCTACATGTCAATCAAAAAGAGATGCTAGCTGTTCAAAATGCCCTGACAGCCTTCAAGGACCTACTTCGTCCAGGACAACTACTGATAAAGACAGACAACACCACGGTCATGTGGTATATAAACAAGCAGGGGGGCACACATTCCTACCCCCTTTGCAGACTAGCCATGACTTTGTGGGACACAGCTTTGACTTACCAAGTACATCTGCAGGCACAATTCCTGCCAGGAAAGGAAAATACTCTGGCAGACGAACTAAGCAGAAACCTCATGGATCCCCACGAGTGGCAGCTGGATCCACAAGTCTTCAGCATGATAACAAGGAAATGGGGATGCCCAGACATAGATCTATTTGCCTCCCCTCACAACTACCAACTAAAAAGATTCTGCTCAAGGGCTTATCACAGACGAGCATGGAAAGTGGACGCCCTATCTTTCAGCAAGCATGGAAAGTGGACGTCCTATCAGTATATGCCTTTCCTCCACTGCCTCTCCTCCCCAAGGTACTCCTAAAGGTCAGACAGGAGAAGCCAAAGATGATACTGATTGCCCGAGACTGGCCCCGCCAGTACTGGTATCCAATCCTAAGGAATTTCTCAATGTCCAGCTTGGACCTTACCTCAAATACCCCATCTACTGTCCCAGCAAAACAATCAGATCCTGCACAGCCAACTCAGGACTTTAAACCTGGCAGCATGGCGGATAATGTAATCATACAAAACACACCTCTCAGTAAAGCTGTGATGGATGTCATTTTGGAAGCCAGAAGGCCTAGTACTAGAAAATCTTATGCTGGAAAATGGAAGAGATTCTGTGCTTGGAACCAGGCACAAGGAACAGCTACAGCTGTACCAAATATTCCTCAGATTTTGCAATACTTAACTGAGATGCTGGACAAAGGCCTATCTTTTTCATCAATTAAAATTCATGCCTCTGCCATTTCGGCTCATTACAATATAGAGCCACCAATCTTTTCTCATCCTTTATTAAAGCAGTACCTCAGAGGAGCCAAAAATGTAAGGCCTCCAAGGAGATCAACAATACCTGCATGGGACCTCAACTATGTCTTGGAAAAACTCACCCTACCTCCTTTTGAGCCAGCTGCTACTGCTGATATAAAGTTTTTATCTTGGAAAACAGCTCTGCTCCTAGCAATAACTTCTGCAAGACAAGTCGTTGTGCTAAAAGTTTTTGCTCTAGAGGTTTTATAAAAATAAATAAATAACAGTTGCTTGACAGCAATCTTTCTAAACTCATGCATATTATCCAGGTACCCCCTTATTTTCTCTTTAGCACTCTGCATTTGTGCCTCCTCTTATTCTTTGAGATATCCCCTTGCTCTGCATTATTTATCATTTGTCAGCTCCTCTAAATAATTCTTGTTACTTCTTAACCTTTTCTTTTTTCTTTTATTTCTACCCTATTTTAAACTCCACATTCATTTTATCCCACTCAGTAGGTGTAACTTCTGGAGTACTTTCTGTCTTCCCTAATAATACCTGAATAATTTCCACTACCCATTCATTAAATTTCTCTTTAACGGGTAGGTGTGGAAATGCCATTGTCCTTTCTTTACTTTTTAATCCTGCATTTTTAATTTCATTGTTATTGGCATATGATCTGAAATAGTTATTGTATGTCAAAGCTTTCAATTAAATGCATATGTTCCTGTGAAATATAATTTCTATCTATTCTAGCCCAGGTATTGTAACTTGAGGACTAAGATGAAGATTCTCCGAGTTCCTACTACTGTATTCACATCTTCCATAACAAATATTTTCATAAATTTGTCCAGAAATCTACCCTCTTTTATTATATTTTCCATTCTTGGATCCCCAGATGCATCCTCGTTGCAAATCAAATTCCAGTCTCCATCTATAAGTAATATTTACTGCTGAAAGCTTGATTATTCCTCCCTACATTTTCTTAAGCTTCATAATAACAGACCCTAGCAAGGACACCACCTCTGGTACAATATCTGACTGTCTTAGTGATTATCTCCCAAGCTATACAATCAGACTTCTCACACGTCTACTTAAGCAGCATATTTATTAAACACACATCCTTTCCAACTTTAACGCAGAAATGGTCATTTCTACCCTATCATTTATTAAGTGGCACTTCCTAAAATTCTCACCTTAAGTAATGCTGACAATTAATTCAGTGCAGCTTTCCTAAATATCCTGAATAGTCTTGCAGCTCCTAGAAGGAAGAGACTAAAAATAAATAATGCAGTTGGCTAACGAAAAAAGAGTAGAATGCTAATGCAGAATATAGAATTGAAAGAATAACAAAAATATAAAACGCCACCATATCCTGAAAACTTCAGAATGCTTTTTAGTCATACTAAAAAGCAAATTAATGAAGACAAAATAACTTTCAGAATAATAGTAAACACAACCCTAAAAAATTCTGGGCAGCCATTAAAGAAATCTTGCATCCCTGACATAAATTCAACCCTGCCCCTCTCCCTATAACGTATCACTCGAAACAGCAATACAGTTCAACTTTTATTTCATAGATAGTGTAGCATCTCTAACCAAAAATTCCTTAGCATCTAATCCTAACCCTTCCCAGCAGCCACATATTGCTACATCCACTTTCACCATCAGACATGTGCTCACATCCTATATAAAACTACTTTTAAACTCAACCCATGTTATACTTCAGCTGATGATCTAAGCGAGTACCTTAAAATAGCAGCTGCTAGCATTGCCTACCCTTTCTCAGTCCTTATAAATAGGTCATTCCAGGAATCCCACATTCCTTCTTTCTGAAAAAAGTTGCAGATTATCCCTCTGCCCAAAGGAGGAAATTCAGCAGGCATTACTGACTTTAGACCTATAGCAATCTTATCCTCCCTCTCAAAAATACTTGAAAATTGAATTCAAAAGGAGTTGCTAAACTCTTTCCTGCAGGAGAAACTCCTATCCCCCACATGGCTGTCATCATTCCCATAGTACTCATACTGCAATTTTAACATATGTATGTATGTATATATATGTGTGTGTGTGTGTATAATAGATAGATATATTCTCAATAAAGCTAGAGATAATGACAAACTAGTCTCCTCCCTATTTCTAGACTTGTCTAAAGCCTTCGACACAGTTTGTCACAGCAGACTTTTGGTTCAAATGTCCTCAGTAGGTCTGTCTCAGCCCACCCTTCAGTGCTTCAAAAGCTACCTATCCAATAGGTATTGGTCAGTAAAATGGCAATCCACCCTCTCTCCATACCTCTCAGGCAGCACCAGTATACCAGAAGGCTCTGTCCTTGGTCCCCTCCTCTTTGACATTCTCACCAACAGCTTCCACACATTCACACAACAGACTGCCCTAATGCAATACACAGATGACTCCACACTCATTTGCACATCTGAGAACATGGCACACCTCAAAAATTACTTTGGAAGCTTTAACAGCAACTGAAACCTGGTTATATAACTCACAACTCATGCTCAAGCCTTAAAAAAAAAGCTACTACTTTTTTTCCTCAAATCCATAACCCATGAAAACTAAAGTCCTCTGTCTTGATAATACAACCATTGAAGTTACTTTTCATAGCAAATTATTAGGAGTGATACTGGATGATAATCTTAAATTCAACCTGCATATACAAAATTGCATAAGAAAAACTAATCACAAATTATGGATCCTTTTATAGAGCCAAAACATTTCTCACTGATGCAACTAAAGCTATACTTGCCACTACTTATCTTCTCCCACACTTCTTTACGGGGCTCCAATCCTTAGTAACCTTCAGGCATCAGAAAAATCAGAACTTTGAACAAAGTTTTTAAATTTGTAGCAAATATCCCTTTTAGAACACATCACTGTTTAGCACTAAAAAGCCTAAACTGATTAAAACTACCCCATTGACTAACATATACACAGCTTCTTACCATCTGTAAAATTATCCATAATCCATATACTTGTCTAGCACTAAATAACATTCTACAAAACTATGTTCTCAGTTGGCCATTACAATCAAATGATCAAAAACTCGTGTTGGTCCACAAACCTATCATATCAGCTAGGCATTGTCTGTACTCGTACCATGTTGCTAAGGCTTAAAATGCCTCATCTCTATCTATCAGGTAAATACCCTCTTTCACATCCTTCAAAACCACTCTGAAAGACTTCTTAGCCAAAAGCTGGCTCTTTTCTTGCCCAATGCTAGGATAAACTATATTCCTAAATGTGAACAAATACCTATCCATGCCTTACATCTCCTTACTCTCCCTTTTTCACTCACTTTCATACTTCTATCAATTTCTCTTCCCTGGCTTCCACTCTAAATATACCATAAGCCTGCTTTTCTCTCTTTGTATTGCATTTCCTATTTGTGTTATACTAGCTTACCTTTTAATTTCTGTATAAACTGGGTAAAATTTCTCTATTAAATCATTATCATGTGACTTCTGTTCTTAACCAATGATTTGATGTTGCCAGTCTTCACTCAGTCTTTGACTGTGGGCTCTGGAACTGACTCAGCCATTTACTTCAGGTCGCACCCTTCAAAGTCTTGAGCTAGGCTTTTACCCATAATGCCCCTCCCTAAGTTACCTCAGATCTCGTTTGCCACTTAGTGTGTCAGACATGCTTCTGCTGTTCTCCAGCTTTGGCTATATTATTGTGAGTTATTTTATAATTTTACTTCAAACTTTTACTAATTAACAAATATACTTTCTATATGCTCCTCTCCTTTCCACTTTTTATACCTTAATCTGTGTGTGTGTGTCCCTAATTCTTATTCCTTCTCTACAGTTGGTAGTTTCCTGTCAAAGTATCTTTGCTGGTACTTCCTTTTTCCTCTTTTTACCTTTTGAGGTATTTCTCTAATACCATAACTGGTATCTCCTTCCATTCTTTTATTTATTTATTTATTTATTTATTTTATATTTGTTGACTGGGTTTGTCCAACTGGGCTACAAATGCCCATTTTCAGCGGAGGCCCGATGAGAAAAGCTCCAACAGAAAATAGAAATTTTACATATTGAATATATATAGAAATACATTCATCAGTACCACACATTATTGCGTTAAACTGTGGCAAGTGAAATACATATAGAAATACCTTGATCAGAGGGATACATTCATAATTACATATTATAGACATAATCGTGCAATAGTTACATAGCTGAAATATTTTACTAGTTATGCTTGTACAGTGATGTACCAAGAGGAGAAGATAAAGTAGTAAGTGTGTTTATTGAATGGAAGGAAGAGAGAAGAGAAGTAGAAGGTTATAGGGGAGTGTTTACGGGGTATAATTACATTGGCAAGTCCATTTTTCATGAAGGTATTTTTTTGTAGCGGTTTTGAATTGATTGGGATGTTCAAGGGATCTTGTATCTAATGGTAGGCTATTCCAGGCCTTGGAAGGGTTAAAGCTATAGACTAGGTGACCCATTTTGGTTCTTGGTTTGTAGACTTTTAGTAGGCCTTGTTCAGAACTGCAGAGTAAACTAGTGGGTAGGTAATGAAGATTAGAGATGAAATGGTTGGACAGAAAGAGGGTTTGCAGTGAATGGAATGAATAATCTACGATTATACCGAAGCAGGTTTGGTAATTCTAATCAATTTAATTATTTTAGTAAGAGACAGTGATGGGACTTGTAAGAATTTTGGGCAGCAAATCTGGCAGTCCTGTTCTAAGTTTCTAACTTGTTTAGTAGTCCAGTGTTGAGGCTGGTAAGAAATTGGGAGCTATAAAGTAAAGTGGGTAAGAGGTAGGCATTTGAAAGGGTTAGTTTTGCTGTTTTGGTAAGATATTTTTTGTTTCTATAAGGAGAACCTAGCTTGAGATATGTTTTTCGGATACAGTTATTGACGTGTAAATCAAAGGTTAGTCTATTATCAATAGTAACACGTAAGAGTTTTGTACTGGTGTCCACCTGTATTTAAGTATTATTTTGTGACAGTATGGAGAAGGAAGGCTTTATGTGGTTAAGGTTTTTAGGAAGAAAGAGTAGTAATTTGGCTTTCTTTGGATTAAGGATAAGTTGGTTTTCAGATGGCCAGTTTTCTATAGAGTTGAAAGAGGACTGTGTGTCTGATTTTAGTTGAGTTGGTGATTCAGCAATAGTGATAAGTGTAGAATCATCTGCGTATTGTATAGGTGAGGATCCAGGACAGGAAGAGTAGAGAAGGTTGGTAAAGATGTTAAAAAGAAGTGGCCCAAGGATGGAGCCTTGTGGGACACTCGTTTTAACAGGAAGAAGAGGGGAGAAAGCTGAGAGCCATTTGACTGATTTGGAGTCTATCAGAGAGATATCTGTTAAACCAAGATATGATGGATGGAGAGAAGTGTATGTTTGCTAGTTTAAGGAGAAGAAGTTTATTAGAGACTGTATCAAAGGCTTTAGAGAGGTCAATGAAGAGACTGGAAATAAGTTTGTTACTGTCTCTAGCTAGTGACGCAGAGTTTAGGAAAGACAGAAGAGCTGTAGTAGTGCTGTGCATGGGACAAAAGCCATGTTGGGTAGGTGTGAGTAGATTTTCTTGCAGAAGGGTAGTATCTCTTTCCATTCTTTTATTCTTTCTATCAAAAAAAAAAAAAAACTTTTCTTCTTTCACTGTATGACTGTGTGTTATTGTGAAAAAGTCGAATCATCAGTTAAACCTAAGGGCACCTCAGGTTTCAAGAGATGTCAAAAATGTCAGGGCAAGATACCTAATTCAGACGCACATATTTTGTGTGCGCTGTCTAGGCAAAGTTCACTTGCAAGAGAGTTGCTCAATTTGTCATGAGTTCTCCACGAGAACTCTCACCGAACGTAAGAACAAGTTAATACTGAAAGGACTTCTAAAAACAGAATTTGAAGAAGCCATTTCTGAGTAAAAAACTGAAGCCAGTTTGTCGTCTTCAGCTGCTTCCAGAAAACGACCTTCTTTGGTTCTCAGTGCTTTGGTACCGACTAAGAAGGCAACAAAACATTCCTCAGTGCTGACCATTTTCTCGGCACCGAAATCAGGACTTGACACCAAAACTCATGAATCTTCAGAGCTGACATTGGGTTAATTGACTCCATTGGCACCAGAGAAACCTGAACTGATCTTGGTACCTACATTTAGGTACTCTCCTTCCATTGATCCCTTTAAAGACAGACCACATAGTCCCTTCCTCAAAGTCAGATCTCCTAGGTCTCAATCTACAGCATCTGTTCGATCCACTAAGAGTCGCTCTGAGGCCGACATTGTGAGATTGGTAGATCAGCTTCTAGCGGCGAGGGGTTTGTCCTCCAGCCTTGGAACCTCTTCTGCTGTGACACCGCCAATTCCTCCTCCAACTCCAATCAAGACTTTGGAGCCCTCAAGTCCTACACTCTTGTCACCGACTGCCTTGGTTCTGGTAGCAACTCTGTCTCTGGCACTGAGAGTTGACTTGAGTTCCTCCAGTCCTTCAGTACCGGAGGTCTCCCGGGGTTGAGACTCTCTGGTCGGAACTGAGGTGCATGGACTGGTTTTCCTTATCTTCTGAGCCATCCATGTCCCTCTGTGCTTTGGCCTTTGTAGGATCGACCCAGGTTTCTGTTTCAGGGGTCGCCTCCTCGGTGTGGAGTGTGACCCTGGTTCTGAAGGAGTCTGTTTTGATTCCAGGCTGCCATCCCTCTTTGGGGGGTGCCAGCCTTCCGGATCATGGAGAAGGCTTTGTACATTGGTGACTCGTAGAAACTTGCCCCGACAGGGATGGCAAAGACTGCATCTCCTCGATCTGAGCTACCATCCTTTGCTGTCTCAAGACAGTGGGCACAAAAGTCCTAGGATAGACTCGCTTTGGTGGTTTCCTCTTCGAACACTTCCCCGGATCATCCCCCCCAAGGAAGTACCTGGGAAAAAAAGTGCATGAGGAAGCACTTAGACTCCCTGGAGGAGTCTTTCACTGAAGATACCGATTTTGATGAAGGGGAAGGTTCCCCCAGGTCACCCCCTGATAATGATGATTCCTTCTGGGACATCCTTGGAATCCTGAAACAGAGGGTCTTCCATCCAACATTCCTCAGAGTCTGTATACCTGGAGGCTTTTCGTGCCCAGCCCTCTACTTCTTGGATCTCTCCTCCAGCTGACTATCTTATTAAATTGATCGCTCAGTGGGCGTGGAAGATGCCCAACTCCATCGAGTCCCCAAGAGGCCTGATTGTATCCTATCAGTCGCTAAGGGTGAGCCACACTGGTGCAAAGGTATACCCATTGACGCCATGGTGATAGCAGCAGCCACAAAGAAGGAACTTGCTGAGGAAAGTCCGACTATCCATCTTCCTAACAAAGAGTGTAGGACTTTGGATAGATTTGGGAAGTGCATTTATGCTTCAATGACCTTCGCTCTCAGGTTCTTGAATTATGTGGTGCACTTTACAAGATTACAGAGGGATCTGATCCAGGAACTCTTGGATACCTTCTCAGGAGCAGTGGCATAAAGGGTTCAGGATAAAGTTTCCTCTCAGCTGGCAACCCTTGATGCAATTTCTAACTCGTCCTTGAGGCTGATTGTTCACGCAGTTGAAGGGATGGCTAGAGTAGCGGGTTCAGGCATAGCTATTAGAAGGCACTCCTGGATGTACCTGTGTGACTTTGTAGAGCCATTTAAATCATCATCCGTCAATGTTCCATTTGATGGATTTACCCCTTTTTGGTCGCAAGGTAAAAGACACTTTAGCCAGATGTGAAAAAAATGGCAAGACCCTTTCTGCCATAGGTGTACATTTCTCCACTCCTCAGAGACCTTATTCTAGGAACCAGAGAAGTGGGAGACTATGGTTTAAGAAATCCAAGGGCCTTTCCAGGATTCGCACGGCAAAGACTTTCCCTGGGGCAGAGGGGGAAGTAATGGCAAATACTGCCCTGGAGGCAGGAATGGACCATAAAACTGGGGGTCCAGAGAATCTTTCTCTGGTACTTCCTATCAGTACCCCTGAACAGGGGCCCAATTGCCTTGTCGGGGGTCGACTTTCACTACACCAATCTGCCAGGCAGATATTAACTATGAACAAATGGATGCAGGGAATAATAGGCAGAGGTTACAAAATTCCACTGTTTTTACCCCAATAACTCAGAAAATCCCCCCCCCCCCAGACATTCCACCCAGTCACATGGAAACAGCAGTCTTAGAAATTCAAAAACTGCTAGACAAAAAAGTCATCCAAAAGTCCCACCAGACCAAAGAGGATCTGGGTTTTACTCAAGGCTCTTTTTAGTACCCAAAAAAACAGAGGACTGGAGACCCATCTTGGATCTCAGGCAGTTCAACAAGACAGTACAACAAACCAAATTCTGGATGGTCTTGGTATAGTCTGTACTTCCATTCTTGGAAAAAGGCAGTTGGATGTGCTCTGTAGACCTCCAGCACATATATTACCATATAAAAATGGACAAATACTCCAGGAGGTTTCTGCGCTTCTGGCTGGGAGCCACTCATTTCCAGTTCAGAACACTGCCCTTTAGACTCACCACAGCCCCCAGGGTGTTCACCAAATGCATGGCACTGGTAGCAGCTCATCTCATAGTGCAAGGTTTTCGAGTTTTCCCATACCTTGACGACTGGCTCCTTACCACTACCACCAGGTATCAGTTGGAATGAGCAAGAGATTACACTCTTCACCTCTGTGCATCTCTGGGCATAAATTTCGAAATGTCAAGCTTACAACCTTCTCAGCTATTATAATTCATCGGAGCCCATTTAGACACTGTTACACAAACTGCTTCACTTCCTCCAGAAATACTACAATGTATCAATCCCATGCAAGACAAATTCTGTGAAACAAGAGTCCCAGCAAGACTAGTCATGAATGCATTAGGCTCCATGGCAGCATCAATCACTCTTGTCCCCTTAGCAAGATCTCATATGAGAATCTTGCAATGGTTACTTGCTTCCCAGTGGTCTCTGATACTCCAGCCTATGTCTTACCTGATCGTAATTACCAGTTGCTGCAAATAGGATCTTATGTGGTGGCTCCACTCTGATCAAATTCTGTTGGAACATCCTTTCATTCTTCCCCAACCCCAACCCCAAGCCATAGTGACCACGGATGCTTCCCAGATAGGGTGGGGGGTATTATCTGGGAAGGACAGTCCAAGGCACATGGTCCCAACTGGATGCCAACTTGCACATCAGTGTTCTAGAGATGAGGGCAGTGCTGTTAACATTGCAAATAATCCAGGATGCCCTTCCTCTAGGGACAGTGGCAGTTCAAACGGACATGTCTGTAGTCTGGTATATAAACAAACAAGGGGAACCAAATCTTACCCATTGTGTCTAGAAGCCTTCCGAGTGTGACAATGGGCGATTTCTTACAACTGCTTTCTCACAACAACGCACATCTCGGGGAGCGCTAACATGATAGCAAACAAGCTGAACAGAACTATTCTCGTGCCTCATGAGTGGTCTCTCAATTTTGTAGTGTCAAACTAAATTTTTTGTCAGTGAGGCCAACCTTGCTGTGATCTGTTTGCCTCTCCCCCTGAACAACAAGTGCAGAAATTATTTTGCCCCAACTCCCCCCCCTCTGGGAGTCACCCAAAGCCACTGTTCTCCACGATTGCCCCCCCCAGACTTCTTTATGCCTTTTCCCCCAACTTCCCTGATATCTCAGTTTCTAAAGATAGCCAAGAGGATGGAAAATACAGTAATCCTCATTGCTCCATTCTGGCCTTGACAGGTTTGGTTTCCCTACCTCTGTTCTCATCTTCTGTGGAAACCAGGACTCTGGACCCAGCTGCATATCTGTTGTCTCATCTGGAGGGCATGGTTCATCTGAACCTCCAACATTTCAAGGTCACAGCGTGGCTTCCCCAATTCCCATGATTGCCAGGCATCCCTTCCTTTCCTCTCCTGTCCAACAAATCATTCTGGCTCATCACAAACATTCAACTAAGAAACTTTATCAAAGTAAATTGGGAAAAAAAGTGAACTGGGCCCTTAACAGTAGGCTTGATCGCTATACAAGCCCCGTTCATAAGGTCTTGGATTTCTTAGCTAGCGTGTATAAATCTGGATGTTAAGTTGTCAATCTCACCTTCATTCTTGCTGGATGGGTTCGGAGCCGATCCTCGGCTCCGACTCGGCACTTGCTAAGCTTGAGAACTCCTTTTACCAGCTCGAGGCAACCCTATATCCCATGATGCAAGGCGAGACTACCTCAGATCTCGTTTGCAGCTTGCCAAGAGGTCTCTTTTTTGCCAGCTCAGGTGAGTTTTCTAATTCAACAGGTTATTCAAGGGTAATTCCCCCTTTTTTTCTTATTTTGGTTAGTTTATATTATAGTGTGTATAGCTATACTATAGTTCCCACCCTATATTCCTCTTTTTGGGTAGAAGTTTAATTTTCTTTTCTGTTAGGCCTAAGCCTCCCAGTTCATTAATCCCTGTCAGTTTGTGTGTGTTTTGGGGTTAATTGTGTGACTTTTGTTGAGTGTGTGTTTTGTCTTTTCTTAGACTATGTCTAGAGAAGGAAAGGTCTCAGGCTTCAAGAAGTGTAACTCGTGCTGTCAGAAGATGTCTCTGACAGACGGTCACACTTCTTGTGTTTACTGCCTGGGGCCTTTACACCTGCAGGACTCCTGTGCTATATGCCACTCTTTTAGCCAGAGAGTCCTGCAGGAGAGGAGGAACAAGTTGATCCTCCATGGCTTATTAAAGCCAGAAGGTTCACCGACAAAGACTGGGTCGGGTAAACCTTCCAAGCCACCTAAGGTTCAGGCTACGGTTGTTAAGCCTTCCCCGGTGGCTCCGACTCCTTCGGAGTCGAGATCGGCTCCAGCTGGAGCCGATCTTTCTACCACTGATATGGTAGTGTCGGTTCTTTCCGGCTCCGACACACAGTCTCCAGTTGCCTTGTCGGCACCGGCTGGTGCCGAGGTGTTATCCAGTATCGGAGCCGAAAAGTCTTCGGCTCCATCTGGAACCGAGAGGACGTCGGCTCCGATGGCTCCGTCCAAGAAGAGATCTCGGTCCCCTTCTCTGGAGTCGATTCGCTCGGCTCCGAGGTCTCCTCTTTTATCGGAACGGAGTCATCGGAGCCGATCTTCGAGATCTTCCAGGCTGTCAGACCACGATTTAGAGAGGTTGGTAAGCAGGCTGTTGAAGTCACAGGCACTAGCCCAAATGCTCCATAGCCCGTCTCAGCAGACTTCGGCTATTGCTCTTCCCCTTGAACTTCCTCCTCCAACTCTTCTCCAGAGTTTGGAGCCGGAGCTTTTCGGGACAGTGACCGTGTCGGTGCCAGGGCCGATACATCCCCTTTCGGCTCCGTCGTCTTCGGCTCCGATCTCCTCCATGAGACCTTCCTTGGAGGGATCCGGTCGTCGAGTTTCCCTTGTCGGCTCCGAGGGGGCTAGTGGCATCGGACCCTTGTCCGACCCCGCTCTCCCTCTCGGAGCTTCGGCTTTGGTGAGCTCGGCACCGACATCGGCCTCGGAGCCTTCTGTCTCAGTGGAGCCGGGAATTCCTGTCTCTTCGGAACAGGAGTATTCTGGTCTCCCTGGGAGAGGAGCCTTTGAGGTGATTAGAGTGTCCTGGCACCTGAGCCAGGTCAACGGTCCATTCCTTTAGCTCCTCCCTCTTCGGTGCCTGTTGATGTCTCTTGCCAGTCTCTTGCTCCCAGGCCCAGGGATCCATCGCCCCAGGTTTCCCCATTGGGAATAACTTCCTCTTCCGAGGTTTCTCCTGATCCCGCAGGAGAACCCCCGCGCAAGAGGACGTGTAAGAGGAAACACACAGACTCCCCTGAGTCTACATCAGATACCGACTTAGATGAGTCTGAGGGTTCCCCCCGGTCCCCCTCTGAGGATGTCTCCTTTTCAGACATCCTGGAACTCCTCAAACAGAGGGGGAACTGGCCTTCCATTGACCCCTCCGAGGATGAGTCAGTATACCTGGAGGCGTTTGGATCCCGACCCTCCACCTCCTGGGTGTCTCCGCCTTTCGACCCACTCATGCAGGTAGTGGCTCGAAAGGCGTGGGCAGCCCCGGATTCTGTGGATCCTGTCCCCAGGAGGCCATCCAAATTTATTACGGCCCCTTCAGACAAGCAGTTTCTTTCTAAGGGCGTCTCTGTGGATGCTATGGTGGTGGCGGCCACCAAGAAGGAACTTGCGGATCCTTCCGTGCCTGTCCATCCTCTTAACAAAGACTCTAGGACCATGGATAGGTATGGAAAGCGGATGTTTTCTTCAGCGACCTTTGCTATGCGTTCGCTGAACTACCTTTGTCATTTCACCAGACTTCAGAGAGACATTCTCAAGGAACTAGGTGAAGTGGTTCAGGATCCTTCAGCTGCTGGGGCTCAAGACAAGATTGCCTCACAGCTAGCAATCCTAAATTCTTTAACCAACTCCTCCATGCGGCTCATATCCTATGCGGCCGATGGAGCGAGTAGAGCCGCAGGCACAGGAGTGGCACTTAGGCGTCAGGCCTGGATGCGGCTTTGTAATTTCAAGGACCCCTTCAAGGCGTCCTTCACCAATACCCCTTTGATGGTTCGGCTTTGTTGGACCGCAGGTGAAGGAAACCTTGACCAGGTGTGAACAAGGCGGCAAAACCCTTTCTGCCGTAGGAGTCCATTTTCCACTCTTTCAAGACCTATCCCAAAGGTCAGAAAGGAGGAAAATGTGGTTCCGTAAAGCCCAAGGAGTTACGCCGGACACATGGTCAGTTTACCCCAGAGGCAGAGGGGTAACAATAACAGACGCCGCCCTAGAGGCAGGGGGGGTCCCCAGAATCAGGGTAGCAGGGAGCCTCTTCCTGACAAACCCTTTCAGCATCCCTGAGGTGTTGCCCGACTGTCCACCCTTGGAGGCAGTCGGGGGAAGGATATCGCTGTACCCATTAGCCTGGCGTTCCCTCTCACAAGACATGTGGGTACAGTCGATCATATCCGAGGGTTACAAAATCCCTTTCGAAGGTATCCTGCCTCACCAATCCCTTCCAGACATCTCACCCGGTCAAAGGGATTTGGCAAAACAGGAGGTCTCAAAGCTCCTAGAAAAAAAAGCCGTCCAAATAGTTCCAGCAGACCAAGTAGGATCTGGCATCTACTCAAGATTCTTTTTGGTCCCCAAAAGGACAGGAGATTGGAGACCAATTTTAGACCTGAGCAATCTAAACAGATTTGTCAGAAAGGCAAGATTCCGGATGGTCACGCTTCAGTCCATTCTGCCCTTTTTGGGCAAGGACAACTGGATGTGCTCGATAGACCTTCAGGATGCGTACTATCACATAAAGATACACAGACGCTCCAGGAGGTTTCTCCGCTTTCGGCTGGGGACCAGTCATTATCAATTCAGAGCCCTGCCCTTTGGCCTCACTTCAGCCCCCAGAGTGTTTACCAAATGCATGGCAGTGGTTACGGCTCATCTGAGACATCAAGGATTCCAGGTGTTTCCTTATTTGGACGACTGGCTCCTCTCCGCCACCACCAAGCATCAGCTTCTTCAAAGCAGAGACTACACTCTGCAGATCTGCAAACAGTTGGGAATCTCAGTGAATTTGAAAATCTTCTCTGCTGCCTTGCCAATCTATCACCTTTATAGGCGCAGAACTAAACACCGTCAGTATGTTAGCCAGACTAACAAATCAGAGAATTCTGGACATCCAAAAATACGTTCGGATCATATTACTGAGCAACAAAGTCAGAGCCAGATTGGTTCTGAAGGTTCTAGGTCTTATGGCTGCGGCCATTGTACTTCTACCATTAGCTCGCTTCCACATGTGTCTTCTGCAGTGGATGTTATTCACTCAGTGGTCGTTCCAGAACCTACCCATGAGACACGAAATTTTGGTTACACAATCGTGCAAGACTCATCTAACCTGGTGGATATCTTCTCCTCTGCTCCATCAGGGCAGACCATTTGTTCCCCCAACTCCGGTTGCCACAGTCACTTCGGATGCCTCTCTGATCGGGTGGGGGGGGCATTATCAGGGCAGGATGGTCCATGGGACTTGGCAACCCACAGAATGCCATCTGCACATAAATGTCCTGGAGATGAGAGCGGTGCTTTTAACGTTGCAAGCCCTCAGCGACTTTCTTCCCTCGGGGACTATTGCATTTCAAACGGACAACATGTCTGTAGTCTGGTACATCAACAAACAGGGCGGGACCAGGTCCTATCCTTTATGTCGAGAAGCTCTCAGACTTTGGCAATGGGCAATCTCCTCTCATCGGTTTCTGATAGCAATGCACATCCCCGGCAGGTCCAACCTCTTAGCGGACAGACTGAGCAGAGCTATTCTCATGCCTCACGAGTGGTCTCTCAAACAATCGGTAGTGGACGAGATTTTTCAGAAGTGGGGCACCCCTTGTTGCGACCTTTTTGCTACACCCCAAAACAGCAAATGCCCGGACTTCTTCACCCTCTTTCCCCTACTAGGCCATCCCCTGAGAGACTCTCTAACCCAGGATTGGCCCCGGGGACTTCTGTACGCTTTTCCCCCATTCCCTTTAATTCCACAGGTCATTCAGAAAGCTACCGTTTTGAGAGCCAAGTTGATTCTCATTGCCCCTTACTGGCCTCGACAAATTTGGTTTCCGTCCCTACATCGTCATCTTCTGGTGCAGCCTTGGCATCTGGACCCAGTTCCAGATCTTCTGATCCACCAAACGGGTCAACAGCACCGGGCCATTTGTTCTCTCAACCTCACTGCTTGGTTGCTCCACTTCCTTCCCCAGCCAGGCTTCCTATGATCTCTGATCCTGTCAGAGATGTCATAATAGCTTCCTTAAAGTCGTCCACCAGAACGGTTTATGCTAGCAAATGGCGACATTTTTCCCTATGGGCAAACTCCAGGCTCATTGATCCCTTTACTGCGCCGGTGCATTCAATTTTGGATTTTCTGGCTGAAGTTTTTCAGTCAGGATCTTCTTCATCGACAGTTAAAGTCCAACTGGCAGCAATTTCTAAATATCATGTTGGCTTGCAAGATCATAACATAATGTCGCACAAACTATGCAAAGCTTTTCTGAGAGGTGTTTTTCTCCTAAAGCCTCCAGTAAATCATCCTCCTCCACAATGGGATCTGAATTTGATGTTAGCATCCTTGATTTTACCCCCCTTCGAACCGTCTGCTTCATGCTCCTTAAAGTTGCTGACCTGGAAAACAATATTCTTGGTGGCTGTCACTTCAGCAAGGAGGGTATCTGAACTATAAGCCCTCTGTATCCGTTCCCCATACTTAGTTTTTCACAAGGACAGGGTATCCTTGAGAACTAATCCATCTTTTCTGCCCAAAGTTGTTTCTCAGACTAATATTAATCAATCCATCGATCTACCAGTTTTTTTCCATAATTATTCCGACAGAGCTGAACATAAACTTCATTTTTTGGATGTCCATCGTCAACTCAGATATTATTTGCATAGAACTAAACAATTCAGGAAATCTGATCAATTATTTGTTTCCTATGCAGAAAACAGGAAAGGTCTCCCAGTGTCGAAAGTGACCTTATCCAGATGGTTGTCTTCTACCATTTCTTATGTGTATTCGCTCAGAGGCAAGCAACTACCCTCAAAACCGAAGCATTCAACCAGGAGCCTGTCCACATCTACAGCTTTTCAGGATAGGCTACCCATTGATACCATTTGTGCAGCAGCTACTTGGGCCACTCCTCATACCTTTGTCTCTCATTATAAATTAGATTTGGCCTCCAGGGACAGAGCCAGTTTTGGTTCCACAGTTCTCAAGAGTCTGTTCCATTGAGCCACCCAGGATACAGGTGCTAGGGACGCGGTTCCATCCAGCAAGAATGAAGGCGAGATTGACAACTTAACATTTAGAAGTTATGTACCTACCATAACGTTCCATGTTAGTTGTCTTCTCTCGCCTTTTTTCTTGCGTCCATCCCTCCTTCCCCCTGGCCTGGACAGATCTTGAAGGGCTTCTCTTTCTCAGGTTTCACTCTCCTGAGTCTTCAGTAGAAAGAGTCTATCTTAAGAACTTTTTGCTTAGTTTCTTCTAGGCTAGTCTTTGCTCTTCCTTTGGGAATAGTATTATTTAGCAGGGTGTTATAGCTACCAAACGAGATCTGAGGTAGTCTCGCCTTGCATCATGGGATATGGGGTTGCCTCGAGCTGGTAAAAGGAGATGTTATGTGATCCTATCTCGCCTACATTCTGAACTGATGGGTTCGGAGCCGATCCCTCGGCTCCGACTCGGCACGCTTATGCTATAGAGCGAGGCCTCTTATTGGCTGAGCTATCTTTATCCCAGGATGCACCACCACTAATCCCCCAGATCTCGTTTGCCGCTAACAAGCTTAGACGTGGTCTCAACATTGGCTGGGCTAAGTACTATTTATTTAGGCTTTTCCTGTCACAAATTTCCTTACTTTAAACCCAAAAGCTGTTTTAACAGCTATTGTTGTCATATTAGTGTGATTGTTGAATTTCTGTTGGAAAATTCGTGATTTTTTTAGTCAGGGAAGGTTTCCCGTTTTAGTTAGAGGGGCCTTCCCCTGTTGCCTTGCTGTTGGTATATCTTTCTTGGGTCAAGCACCCGTTTAAGTTAGAGGGTCTTGACTTTCTTTTCTTTTTGTCTGTTTAACTATTTAGTGTGATAAAAAAATATATATATATATAATTTGGTTAAAGTTGTTTAATTTAACTTTACCTTTTGACTAAGTTTAGTGTTTTTTCACTTAGGTTCTGTGGTAAAGCAGTTATGTCTAAAGAACACAAACCCTCCGGGTTTAAGAAATGCACGAGGTGTGGTTTTAAAATGTCCATAACGGACGACCACTCGTCGTCTATTGCTTAGGTGCTAAGCACCTACAAGAGTCGTGTAGTGTGTGCCACGCGTTCTCTTCTAGAGTCCTCCAGGAGAGGAAGAACAAATTAATCCTCAAGGGATTAATCAAGCCTTCCTTCGAGGAGGCTTTATCTTCCTCTCCGTCTCCTTCTAAAAAGAAGAAAGCGTCGGCTCCGACCAGTCAGTCGGAACCGATCGCTAAAAAATCTAAGCAGACTTCTCCATCGGCTCCACGGACTTCGGAGCCAAGGTCGGAATGGTCTGCCCGATGCCTCCAGCCTCGACCCCTCTGCTTTCGGAGCCGAGGTCTGGGGCATCGAGAGGCGGGTCACCCTCATCGGCTCCACTGATATTGGAGCCGATAAGGATTACCGGCTCAGACTCTTCCCCCTCGGAGCCAAAGTCCTTATCGGCACCGAGGGAAATTTCCTTGAAACCTTCCTCAGAGCCGATAGTTGTTGAGTCCATTCTGAGCCGGTCCCCGAGCCCTTCGGAGCTGATGGAGAAATCGGTTTGGGCCCGATCGGTATCCTCTAGATCATCCAAGATGTCTGATTCGGACATCGACAGGGTGCTCCTTCGACTCTTTCAGTCTCCGGTGTTCCAAAAGCTAGTTTCGGCTCCAGCTGATTTGGCTTCGGAGCCGATAGTCCACTCCCCTACTGTGATTCCTCCTCCAACAGCTTCGGCACCGTTGGAGCCGGTGCTGGTGGAACCTGTGGAGGTGTTAGGGTCGGGCCTGACCCTTGCTCCAACTCCGGCTCTTGGGTCGGAGTTCAGTACACGGACTTCTTCCTTCGGCCCTGGGGGGGAGGCTTCGGGATTGATGCTTTCGGTCCCAAGTCTCCCTCTTGGTGCGTCAGCGGCGGGAGTGCCGTCCACTGTCGTGGCCACGGAGGTGGGACCCTCCCAGGATTCTGGTGGTCCCGCCTTCAGGGCTATGAGGAGTGCTTTAGCCAAATCTTCCTTGGCTACCTCCACAGTTTCCCCAGCTCCTCACCTGCATATGGAAACTGGGTCGTTGGCAGTCCCCCTGTCCTTAGACAGCGGAGCCCCCGGGCCTCAGGTTACCCCCGCTGGGGTTTCTCCCCCTCCTGGAGGTCCTTCTGAAGCCTCTTCGGAAGAACCCCCCAGGAAAAGATCGTGCAAGAGGAAGCACGTTGGCTCCCCTGATGAGTCTCTGACATCTGACACTGATCTCGATGATGCAGAAGGGTCCCCTAAGTCATCCTCGGATGATGTCTCCTTTGCAGACATCCTGGAAGCCCTAAAACAACGAGGCGGCTGGCAGTCCAAACCTCCCTCTGCTGATGAGTCGGTGTTCCTGAAGGCCTTCGGGGCTCAGCCCTCCGCCTCCTGGGTGTCTCCGCCCTTCGACGAGCTCTTGGATTTGATCTCGAAGGGCGTGGGAACACCCAGACTCTGTGGAACCGGTGCCTGCTCGTCCGAACAAATTTCTCTCGGCGCCCCCTGACAGAGAGTTCTTAACTAAAGGTGTGGCTGTAGATGCTTTGGTGGTGGCATCTGCTACCCAGCAAGATGTAGCAGAGGCTTCGACGTCCGTCCATCCTCCTAATAAGGAGTCTAAGAGCATGGATCGGTACGGAAAGCGCACCCTCAGTTCAGCGGCCTTTACACTGAGGTCCTTGAACTACCATACACATTTTACCAGATTTCAGAGGGATCTGATTAAGGAGCTATCCGATACCCTCTTGGGTAACCTGCCTGAGGAGCTGGCCCAGACGGTTGGCTCTCAGCTGGCTACAATGTCATCCATTTCGAACTCGTCCATGAGGCTCATTTCTTATGTGGCTGAAGGGGCGAGTAGAGCGGCGGGTACAGGCATTGCTCTACGGAGACAAGCCTGGCTCCATCTGTGTCATTTCGCAGAGGCCTTTAAGTCTTCATTTGCCGACGCCCCCTTTGATGGGTCCTCCCTGTTTGGACCCAAGGTAAAGGACACACTAACCCGCTGTGAACAGGAGGGTAAGACTCTGACTGCCGTAGGGGCACGATTTTCCACTCCCTTTCGGCCTTATCCCAAGGCTAAAAGAGGAGGGAAAATGTGGTTCCAGATCTCAGAAGCCTTACCCTCTCAGCAGGAGGATTCCCCTTCCAGAGGCAGAGGAGGGGAAATTCTTCCGGAAGACGCCGTCCCAGAGGCGGCAGAGGCCCTCGCAACACTGGAGACCGCGAGTCCTTTCGTGGCTCTTCAGCCTTCCATAGTCCCTGAGGGATTGCCCGGCTGTGCAGCTCCAGAGCCAGTCGGGGGTCTTTTCTCGAAGCACCTAAAGGCCTGGGAAGGTATCACTCAGGACCGATGGGTGCTTCGGATTATAGCCGGAGGTTACTCCATCCCATCCTGTCATCCCCCCCCTCAGTCCAGGAAAATCCCGGACCCGCCACCCAGTCAATGGGATATCGCAGCCTCAGAAGTTTCAAAGCTGCTGCAAAAAGGAGTCATCCAACCGGTCCCCGCAGACCAGATCGGATTAGGGACTTACTCAAGATTCTTTTTGGTGCCAAAAAAGACCGGGGACTTGAGGCCCATCTTGGACCTCAGCATCCTAAACCGTTCAGTCAGAAAGTCCAAGTTCCGAATGGTCACCCTACAAACTATTCTCCCATTGCTGGAGAAGGGTGTTTGGATATGCTCCATAGATCTCAAGGACGCTTATTACCATATCATGATACATCAAGCGTCCAGGAGACATCTGTGCTTCAGCCTAGGAGGCAGTCATTTTCAGTTCCGTGCGCTGCCCTTTGGTCTCACCACAGCCCCCAGGGTGTTCACCAAATGTTTGGCGGTCGTGACTGCTCACCTGAGAAGTCTAGGATTCCAGGTGTTTCCATATCTAGACGACTGGCTCCTAACTGCCACCTCCAAACATCTACTATTGCGGAGCCTACAAGCCACTATATCACTGGGCAATTCCCTTGGAAACACCTTCAATTGGCTAAAGTCTGTGTTGCTGCCATCTCAACGCATAAGATTCATAGGGGTAGAGATAGACTCAAACCAAATGCGGGTCTATCTACCTACAGACAGGATACTAACCATACAGGCTCAAGTTCGAGCCTTACTTCCCAGATCCAAAGACCCAGCCAGAATGGTCCTGCAGCTATTAGGATCCATGTCCGCCACGGTTCTTCTAGTTCCCCTGGCAAGGTTACACATGAGAATTCTTCAGTGGCTTCTTTCAGCTCAGTGGTCCTTCCAGGAACTCCCTCTCAGTCACCTCATATGGATCACGGAATCTTGCAAACGGGACCTTCGCTGGTGGCTAGTGCCCTCCAACTTGGATCAGGGATGACCCTTTGTTCTACCCCCTCCGGTGGCCATTTTGACCACGGACGCCTCCCAGACGGGGTGGGGGGGCATTCCCTGGGCAGGTCAGTCCAAGGCAAATGGCACTCGGAAGAGACTTTGCTTTATATCAACGTCTTAGAAATGAGGGCAGTGCTTCTGTCCCTTCAAGCCCTTCACGAGTATCTCCCTCAGGGCGTAATTGCTGTTCACTCAGACAACATGTCAGTTGTCTGGTACCTGAACAAACAGGGAGGGACCAGATCCTATCCTCTTTGCAGAGAAGCAATGAGAGTTTGGGAATGGGCAGTCTCGACCAAACGCTTCCTAGTGGCTACTCACATGCCGGGCAAGTCCAATGTGATAGCCGACAGATTGAGCAGAACCATCCTCTCTCCTCACGAATGGTCACTGAATAAAATAGTGGCAAGTCAGATTTTCAGAAAATGGGGAGTTCCGTGTTGCGATCTCTTCGCGACTCCTCTGAATGCAAAGTGCAAAGAGTTCTTCTCCCTAACCCCGGCTCCGGGGAAGAGCCCCATGGACACATTAGTCCATTCTTGGCCCACCGGCTTGCTTTATGCCTTCCCTCCAGTTCCTCTCCTTCCCAGGGTGATTCAAAAGGCATCTCTCTTGGGGAGCAAAATGATCTTAATTGCTCCTTACTGGCCTCGTCAAGTGTGGTTCCCCTATCTTCGCAGACATGCTCTGGAAGGTCCATGGTTCCTGGATCAGATCCCAGACCTACTTGTTCACCAGTCGGGACTATCCCACCAGTCCCTGCACACCTTAAAATTGACGGCTTGGCTCCTCCTCTTCCGACGATAGTCAGGAGTCATACATTGGATCCAGATGTTGTACACATATTGTCTTCGTCCCATAAGTCAGCTACAAAGAAACTGTATTCTAGCAAATGGAAAAGATTTGCTATTTGGGCTCAACTCCGGGGCCTGGACCCCATTTCTACTCCCGTAGCAGAGGTACTAAAATTTTTGAGTTCTCTTTTCAATCAAGGCTCTTCAGTTTCTACCGTCAAGGTACAATTGGCAGCAATCTCTAATTTTCATGAATCCATAGACCCACCTTTAATGAGCAACAGATTGTGTAAAACCTTCTTGAAAGGTGCTGCTCTATTAAGACCTCCGATTTCTCATCCTGCACCTCCATGGGATCTCGATATAGTGTTACGCGCCTTGACTTCTTACCCCTTTGAACCGGCAGCTACATGTGATGTAAAGTTCTTATCATGGAAGAAAGCCTTTCTGGTGGCGATTACTTCTGCCAGAAGAGTTTCAGAGCTCCAAGCTTTGTCTGTAAAACCCCCGTACTTGGTTTTTCATAAAGACAGAGTATCCCTCAGGCCAAATCCTTCCTTTGTCCCTAAAATTTGTTCTAGTTTCTGCTTACAACAATCGTTAGAGCTTCCAGTTTTTTCCCCAAAATACTCTAACAAAGCGGAGTTCATATTCCACACACTAGATGTACACAGACAGTTATGTTTTTATTTAGACAGGACCAAACAAACGAGGGAAACAGATCAGTTGTTTGTATCCTTTGCAGATAACAAATTGGGCAAAGCTGTCACAAAGGTCACTATTGCCAAATGGATCAGGGACTGTATTACTCAAGCTTATTTTTATTCTAACAAAGAGCTTACCACCTCTGTCAAGGCTCATTCTACAAGGGCTATGGCTACTTCGATAGCATTTCATTCTAAGCTTGCTATTAGTGACATTTGTGCGGCAGCTACATGGTCTTCCCCGCACACCTTCATTTCCCACTACAAATTAGATGTGGCATCTAGAGGACGAGCTTCATTTGGTTCCACAGTGCTCAGGAGTGTTTTCCAATGAGCCACCCGGGATTTAGGTGCTAGGGACGCTGTCCCATCAGTTCAGAATGTAGGCGAGATAGGATCACATAACATCTTTTAGTTATGTACTCACCATAACTTCAGATGTTTGGGATCCATCTCGCCTACATTCCTAATAACCCACCCTCCTTCACCCTTCCTTGGAGATCAGAGGATATCAGAAGGTCCGAATCCTGTTGTTTCATCTTGAAACATCTAACAATGTTATATAATCTAGTTGTGCATGTGTGCATGAATACGGACAAACAAGATCTGGGGGATTAGTGGTGGTGCATCCTGGGATAAAGATAGCTCAAAAATCACACAAGGAATGCTGAGAACAAATCACTTTATAACGCAAAGCTTTCGGGAATAGCCCTTTCTCAATACTGAATACATATATAGACAAAGCAACTGCTTTTATACAAGCCTAGTAGTCATGTGACTGCAGCCAAAGTCACATGACTTATTCAAATGTGCATTTAAAAAATTCTTTAAAAAAACACTGTTGAAAAAACATTTTTAAAAAGAACTACACATATATATATATAATCACATTTCAAAGCAGTATAAATCAGAAAATACATATATATATTTCCAAAAATACCTATATACATATATACATATGCATTTAATAGAAACTCTAAAAATGTTAAAAATTATAGAAACATATGTATACACACACACACACACACACACACACACATAATATACACTTATTTACATAAATATGTAAACATAATCATATGCATTAAGCTTATAAAAATATCATTTCATATTACGTTGTAATCCAGTAAGAATAGGTTTAATGCTCACTGTGCTGTTAATGCCAGGAGAACTGTCAGCTCCTAAACGTACTATCCACTGATATTCTTTAGTTTCAAGAAAATTGTTGATATCACCACATCTAATTGAGGGAACCACCAAATCAATAACCCTAAATCTAAATGTATGTCGGTCCCCATAAGTCTCAATGTGTTTAAACAAGGCATTCTGGGTACACTGTCTCCTGAATTCCGACTTGTGCTCAATAATCCTGTCCTTAAGTCTACGTGTAGTCTTACCAATGTAGTATGCAGGACATACAGAACATGATGCCATGTAAACCACATTGGTAGTAGTACAAGTAGCTTTTACAGAAAATTTATATGTATAATGTGTAATCGTATGCACGTAACTATTAGATTCCACAAATGTGACCAAGTCAGAACAACAGGAGCAGTTGTGACATGCATAAGTACCAAAATTAGATGTAGAACAAATGGGTCTGTCAAAAGACAAATTTAAAGAGGGGCGAAAGTCTTTATAACATAACATACTTTTAAGGCTTTTCATATTTCTAAAACTAAAAAATGGCTTGTCACCTAGCAATTTTGTAAGTTCAGGAGATGCCATTAGAATAGGCCAATACTTATAGATTGTACACTTAACAAGAGAAACCTTACTTGCAAAACCAGTTACATATCTAAACCTTTGCACATCAGAACTTGTAGCTTGATTTATCATAGTATCAGAGTTTGTAGAATAATAATTCCTAAAGTATGGGGCGTACAATGAATGTCTATTAGTAGACACCTGATCCTTCATCTCATTCAAAGTAGTCACTGCATAGCCACAATCAACAAAGTCCTTAAATGTATCATTTAGCTGTTCATTAAAAATAATATCATCTGTGTTGAGTCTACTCACTCTGATAAATTGAGACTTAATCACACCTCGAAAAACATGTGGGGCATGCATGCTAACCGCATGTACATATCTACCCACATATGTCTCCTTCTTAAAAACAGAAGTACCCAAAGATCCATCCTTAGAAAAAATATTAACATCAAGAAAGGAAGCCTCTTTACTAGTAATAGTCGATTTAAACTTTAAAAAGGATGACGTGTTATTCAAGTGTACAAGGTGTTCTTCTAGACTATCCCTAGATCCATTCCAAATCAAGAAACAATCATCAACAAAACGTTGATAGAACACAACACGTGTATCAAAAAAGTTTTTACCATCATGCAAATTATCCAATTCCCACTGATGTAGTACAAGGTTTGCATATGTATTGGCCACGGGGGTGCCCATGGCAACCCCGTTGACCTGCAAGTACGGTTGTTGATTAAAGATGAAAACATTATGGCTAAGCACTAAGTCCAACAATTGACATATGTTTTGAATAGAATCACATAGTAATGATTTTTCAACAGTCAGAAACTTCCTAATGGACTCTATGCCATACAGATTAGGGATAACAGTGAACAATGACACAATGTCTAAGGTAACAAATAGAAAGTCATTTAAATTCCGTGGTTCACTGTAATACCAATTTGAAAGTTTGAGAAGAAAATCACCAGTATCTTTTATAACATAATTGCATTTATCTAAAAAGGGAAACAATTGTTTCTGAAGGTAAACCGAAACAGGTTCGGTTACCCACCCATTGCCAGAAACAATAGGTCTCATGGGAGGGTCTAACAAACACTTATGTATTTTGGGAAGTCCATATAACTGAGGTGTAGAAGGACATGGTACAGAAAAAAAGTTAAATAATTCTAGACTAATATTATTATTAAACTGCATATCATATATATGTAGATTAACATCAGTAATATGCTTCTTGACATCCAACAAACTGATTTTTTTGAAGGACAGATGGTCCATTAGTAACTTCTCCATTGATAAATTATAACAAACTCTATCCATGATCACAATACTGCCACCCTTATCTGCCTGTTTAATAATGATGTCATTATTCCTTTTAAGATTCTGCAAGGCAAGATGTTGCTCATAAGTTAAGTTATAGGTAAACTTTTTATCATAAATATTAAACTGTTGTCTAAAATCAGCTTCACAGACATTACAGAAGGCAGTAGTAATGGGTGCATTCACAGGTATAAAGATGCTACGTTTTCTAAGAGTATTACTAAAAGCAGTACTGGCATTGAACAGAATTTTCAGATTTAAATTCCTCACAAAGATTTTCAAATCAGTAATAACACCAACTAAGTCTAAATTAGCCATAGGTATGAAACTCAATCCCTTCGAGAGAAGGGACACATGGGAATCATTTAAAACAAAAGATGAGAGGTTTAAAACGCCTCTTACTACTTGCGGGCATTCTTGCCCTGTCTCAACGGACTGTCGTGCTTGTGTTTCATTGAGGTAGTCTCTTGCTTCGTGAATGGTTTTGCAAGTAAGGTTTCTCTTGTTAAGCGTACAATCTATAAGTATTGGCCTATTCTAATGGCATCTCCTGAACTTACAAAATTGCTAGGTGACAAGCCATTTTTTAGTTTTAGAAATATGAAAAGCCTTAAAAGTATGTTATGTTATAAAGACTTTCGCCCCTCTTTAAATTTGTCTTTTGACAGACCCATTTGATGTTCTTCATCTCACATTGCTGCAGTCCTTACACTTGGGTAGTCCGCTGTCCGAATATCGCGCATTTGACTGACATCAGGACGTCAGGGTACAAATGCGCATGACCTATCCTCAGTCTTTTTGCCGCATGGTCCGATGCAGAAGCAGCATTGCAAGTGCCGGTTGGCGTTCTGAGATTTTTCGATTTCGAAGTTTCAGACCGAGTCAAAGTTGGGAATATTTTAGTTTTTCTTGCCTCAGTGGTTTACCGGATGTCAGAAAAAGTGAATAATTGCATTTCTTGTGGGAAACAGATACCGCATAGAGATTATCATACTTTGTGTATTCCTTGTTTAGGGCCTGAGCACGTTGTTTTGTGCTAGATTCAATAAACGCACTATAAAGAGAAGGTTGGATTGTGCCAGGTTAGTCTTTGGGAAGCGGTGCAATTATAATATGCCGCCGGATGCTAGGACAAAGCAGTTAAGCCTAGGCTGGAAGAACCGTCTGTGTTCTTTAGAGGTGTCTTTGGGTTCCCAGGAGAGACTTTGTTATTGCAGGATGTGGCCTCTCAGGAGGCAGGTCAGGCTGAAGGGGCTTCTCAGGTTACTTTACTCCCTCCCTTCCTAGGGTGGTTAGGCCCTCTCCTTCTGTTGCCAAGGCTTCTCCCAGAGGCAGGCCAGGTTTAGCTTCAGTTGGTGTCACCCCTAGTTCTTCAGGAACTGTGCCCAAGAAACATATGCTTAAAATGGCAGAAGATTTGATTGCTTTGATTAGGGGTTCTTTGCCCCCTCCTGATAAGAGACCTAGAGTGGAGCCTGAGCCAGGGAGTTTTGAGCAGGCTTCGGATGTTTGAGTCTTCGGCTGAAGACTTGCAGGAGTATTCTCCTTATTCGGACTCTGATGTGGATGATTCTACTCCTTCTGCTTCAGAAACTCTTCATTCTATGAGGGAGCATTTTAAGTGGGAAGGTCAGGACTTCTCTGATTCCAGGAAAAGGCTTAGGGAATTTTGTTTTACCCCAGCATAGGCCTTTGGCTATACCTCCTGTTTTGGATGTGGTGGAAGATGTTTTTGCAGAGGCTTCTCTTAATCCTGATTCTTTGCCTCCTGCTCCTGTTAAACCGGATAGATATTACAGGGTGCCTGAAGCTCATAAGTATCTTTTTAAGAGTCCTAGGGCAGACCCAGAAACAGTTAGTCAGGGGCCTAAAGGTGTTAAGGCTTCTGTTGTCAAGAACTTCAGACAAAGAGGCCAAGGCTTTGGATAGATGGGGAAAGAAAGTTTATACTTCTTCCACTCTGGCTATGAGGGCTTTGAATTGCCAGTTTCACATGTTAAAATACCAAAACTATCTCCTTTCACAATTGAAGTCTAAGGTTGATGCTCAGGTATTGATTGTAAAGAGTTGCAAGATTTAGTACATGTTTCTGAACAGGTGGGTAAGCATTCTTTGCAATGTGGTTTTGATGCTGTACAGGCCTGTGGCTGCCACTGGATCAGAATTTATCTGACCATGTTAAAACAAGGATTTTAGATGCTCCTTTACAATCTGATGTGTTGTTTGGTTCTCCTGTTGAGACAGTTTTAAAGAAAATGGAAGACAAGGCTAAGTCTATGCAGACTGTTAAAGATTTTTGCAGGTTCAGCCTCCAAAGTTTAGTAGAAATTGGCCTACTAAGGGGTGGATGTATCCTTCTTATGATTCCCAGTCTAGGCTCTTTCAGGCCTAGAACAGGGAGTTCTCCTGCACAGTCTTCAGGTGAGGGCAGGGGTCAGTCCAACAGACCCAATGACCTACCTTTTCAGCTGCCAGAGCCTTCTGGGAGGAAGGTTGGCACTCAAGACAGATGGGTATTGGATATCATTTTCCATACCTTGCCTCCTTTCAAAGGCATGCCAGCGTTCCTCCTCCACAAAGAATAGAGGCTCACAAGCAAATTTCTCTGTTACTCCAAATAGGGGCCATTCAGCGGTCCCTATGCCAGAAGTGGGCCTAGGATTTTATTATCCTCAACACTTATCTGGACATTCCCAAGTTCAAAATGTTGTACAGCAGCTTTTACCTCTGAAGATCATTGGATGGACTTTGGATCTCAAGGAGGCTTATCTTCATGTTCCTATCAGACTGAGTTTCTTCTCATTATCAGTTCTCTCTTTGGCTTATCTAAGTGTTCGTTCTGGCTCCAGTGATAGCTTTCCTCAGGTTAAAAGGAATACAGATTTATCCTTATTTGGACGATTGCCTGATTCTTTCATCATTTTGGATTATGTGATAGCAGTGCTAAGATGCCTGGGGTATTCTGTGAAATAAAGTCCAGTCTAGTACCCTCTCAGGACATGTGCTTTTTGGGTGTGAGACTGAATACAGCATCCCAGATGGCCTTTTGACCCCGGACAAACAAAAGAATCTTTCCTTTACTTTCATCAGTTGTCTCATCAGTCGGCTGACTGCAAGGACAGTCCTTCAAGCATGGCATCTTGTATTCTGGTGCTTCCGAGGAAGCTACAATGGTATCTCAAAAATGTATGGACACAGCACTGCCAAGATTTGGACACTGTCATTCAAATAATACCTTGCATTCAAAAGGAATTTTGTGGTGGGCTCAGGAATGTCACCTAAACAAGGGACTCGCTCATCTGAATGGAAAGTGGATACAAGACAAGTGGCCTGCCAGACTACAACATCACATTCTTATCCTCTATGCAGGCAAGCAATGATTTTGCTCATGTATTTCCCACTAAACCACCAGCTGCCAAAGTTTCCACAGCTTGGAGAGTGGATGCTCTTTCTTTCAATTGGAGCAACTCCTCCCAAAGGTACTACTGAAGACCAGACAAGACAAGCCAAGGATGATTTTGATACACCTGTTGTCTCAGGAGGACAGTCATTTGCTCAATGTCAAGCTTCACTCTCTGCACCTAACAGCCTGGCATATTCTGTTTTGAACCATAGTTTTTGGAGTGCAGCAAAGGATTTTGATGTTTCTGAGCCTAATTTAAGTGTGGCTCTTCAATATCTTACTGAGTTACTGGACAAAGGTTTGTCCTTCTCTTCTATTAAGGTTCATGCTGCAGCAATTTGGCTCACTATGATTGTGACCCACCATTGTTTTCTCATCCGCTTGGGATCTCAATTTTGTTTGAGCCTGCAGCTACTGCTGAATTAAATTTATCATGGAATACTGCTTTTTGTTGGCTATTAATCCTTCCCCAAAATAAAGGGAAAAGATTTTGCAGTGGTCAGTTGGGTGTATATTGTATATATTGTACATATTTTTTAGTGCTAGGATGGTTGGTTTGTTGTTGTTGGTTTTGACCTTATTTTACATGCAGTCAGTCCCCTTCTTCCCTCATCTGGGGAGGTAAGAGTTAGAGGCTGCGGTCTGCTGTGGTCTCTGGGTACTTCTGATTATTGTACATACATTTTTTTAGTTTGGGTGGGTTGTTGGTTATTCGGGTTGTGATTTATTTTTTGGACCTTTTATTTGTCTTCTCTGCAGCAATGTGGAAAAGCAACATCTACATTTATGTAGGTACAAAACATTACCATTTGTACAAACTGTACTTTCTACATCTAATTTTGGCACTTATGCATGTCACAACTGCTCCTGTTGTTCTGACTTGGTCACATTTGTGGAATCTAATAGTTACGTGCATACGATTACACATTATACATATAAATTTTCTGTAAAAGCTACTTGTACTACTACCAATGTGGTTTACATGGCATCATGTTCTGTATGTCCTGCATACTACATTGGTAAGACTACGTAGACTTAAGGACAGGATTATTGAGCACAAGTCGGAAATCAGGAGACAGTGTACCCAGAATGCCTTGTTTAAACACATTGAGACTTATGGGGACCAACATACATTTAGATTTAGGGTTATTGATTTGGTGGTTCCCTCAATTAGATGTGGTGATATCAACAATTTTCTTGAAACTAAAGAATATCAGTGGATGAAATGCGTTTAGGAGCTGACAGTTCTCCTGGCATTAACAGCACAGTGAGCATTAAACCTATTCTTATTGGATTACAACGTAATATGAAATGATATTTTTATAAGCTTAATGCATATGATTATGTTTACATATTTATGTAAATAAGTGTATATTATGTGTGTGTGTGTATACATATGTTTCTATAATTTTTAACATTTTTAGAGTTTCTATTAAATGCATATGTATATATGTATATAGGTATTTTTGGAAATATATATATGTATTTTCTGATTTATACTGCTTTGAAATGTGATTATATATATATGTGTAGTTCTTTTTAAAAATGTTTTTTCAACAGTGTTTTTTTAAAGAATTTTTTAAATGCACATTTGAATAAGTCATGTGACTTTGGCTGCAGTCACATGACTACTAGGCTTGTATAAAAGCAGTTGCTTTGTCTATATATGTATTCAGTATTGAGAAAGGGTTATTCCCGAAAGCTTTGCGTTATAAAGATAGCTCAGCCAATAAGAGGCCTCGCTCTATAGCATAAGCGTGCTGAGTCGGAGCCGAGGGATCGGCTCCGAACCCATCAGTTCAGAATGTAGGCGAGATGGATCCCAAACATCTGAAGTTATGGTGAATACATAACTAAAAGTTCTCAAGCTTAGCAAGTGCCGAGTCGGAGCCGAGGATCGGCTCCGAACCCATCCAGCAAGAAAGAAGGCGAGAGAAGACAACTAACATGGAACGTTATGGTAGGTACATAACTTCTAATTCCTGTGCATCAACAATTAAAGTTCATCTAGCGGAATTCCTGTGCATCAACAATTAAAGTTCATCTAGCGGCACTCTCGAACTTTCACGTGGGATTTGATGGCTCATCTCTAATGTCACACAAACTTTATAATGCATTTTTAAAGGGACTCCTGATGTTAAGACCTCCATTCAAAGAGCCCATACCTCCCTGGAATCTTACCTTAGTCCTTGAGATCCGTACTATGTCTCCTTTTGAACCATCAGCGACCTGTGACGTGAAGTATTTGTCTTGGAAAACTTTATTTTTGGTGGATGTTACATCAGATAGAAGAGTTTTTGAACTTCAGGCCTTGTCATGCAAACCTCCCTGCTTAATATTTCACAAAGATACAGTTTTACTTAGGACCAATCCATCCTTTTTAGCAAAAGTAGTTTCAGAGTCTAATATAAATCAGACAATTCAGTTGCCAGTCTTCTTCCTAATTACTCCAGTAAAGGGGAGTATTCTCTTCATTTACTAGATGTTCACAGACAACTATATTTTTATCTTCACAGAACAAAGGATTTTAGAAAATCTGACCAATTATTTGTTGCATTTTCATCTCTCTCTTTAGGTAGCCCAGTTTCGAAGTTTACCTTGGCAAGATGGCTTAGAGACTGTATTACTTTTATCTGTCGCTCATAAGGCCTCCAACTTCCACACCCAGTTAAAGCCCATTTAACCAGAGCAATGGCAACTTCTGTAGTTTTTCATGCCAGAGCATCCTTGGATTATATCTGTGCTGCAGCCATTTGGTCTTCTCCTCGTACCTTTATCACTCATTACAAATTGGATCAGGTCTCAAGGAGAGAGGCAGCATTTGGTTCGATGGTGCTTAGGAATATTCTTCCAGGAGACCTCCCAAGACTAAAGTAGCTGGGAGCTCTGTCTCACAGTCAAGGATTGAGTGAAGATTGACAACATCAGATAAAGAAGTTATGCCTTACCATAACGTTCCATCTGTGTTGTCGCTCCTCAGTAATCCTTCACATCCCCCCCCCTCCAACCCCCATCCTAAGACTATCGAATTATCCCACAACTGGCTTCAGAATACTGACTCATAGGTCTCTTCTTGTATTCTTTCTGTTTATCTACCACTAAAGTTGGCAAACTCGATATGAAATAATTTAGGGAGGATCTTAGCTCGAGAATTTGAAGGGGGCGAGATGAAATAAACGTCAGAGTCGGTTCCGATGCTTAGAACCGAGCCCACAGTCAAGGATTAGTGAAGATCGACAACACAGATGGAACGTTATGGTAAGACATAACGTCTTTTCTCATTTTATGTATAATTTGGTATAATTATAACTATAGTGTTTTTGTATCATTTTTAAAGACTATAAAATTATTGTTCTTAAAATGTTTTATAATACTTTGGAAATGTTTTCTCCCAGGCTTTCACTGAAAATGGGCTCTTAACGAGGCAGATTTTCCTGGTAATAAAATGTCAATAAATAAATCAACAAACAGTTTTATATCTCATATGAATACATGCCTGGGTAACCCTCATCCCTTGCAGGTTTCCCCGTACTACCACAAGTCTGCCATTATTTTCTCCCCCCCCCCTTCTATCAGTATTGGAGCTCCTTTAGAAATTCATATAAGTACACCTGTTTTCCTTTGTCCCTGATGTTCTGCTGAGTATATATCCTGAAATCTTTTCTATATGAAATTCATATTCTTAATTCTTTACAAGTGTGTCTGCTGTGGTATTGCTCTGTATTTCTTAATATAATTGAATATTATTCCCTTTTTGCATATACCTATGAGACCATTCACATTCCAAGATAATATGGAAAGTGCTGCCATTATAGTAAGAAGTCATTTTTCCACATGTTATACATGACAGCTTTTTAAGTGTGTATTTCCAACTTTTAGGATACATACATATGTTGATCCTTTATACATTTTTTCTTATGTCCATTTGAACCCATGTCACATTTTACAATACTTTTTCTTTTTTGAGGGTTTTCATTAACAAGTACACTCCCGAAACCCCCCTAGCATGTTAATTTAATCCATACACATACACATGTACATGTACATCTTCAAATAATGATGTTTGACCCTCCTAATAGGAACAGTTGCCTCAAATAGACAACTGCAAACACAGGCCTTATCTAACCTAAAGATGAGGTTTTCCATGCTAAGACGTATGTTATTGCATGTGTTCCTACTTAAAGTAATTGGTGTTTTTATCTTTATTCCCCTCCCAGATGTGAAAAACAAACTTGCATACTTTCAGAAAAAAATAATATTTAGACTTGAACAAACCAATGTTTTTGCTTTTACTGTCTATAATCAGGCTGTCTCCATGTAAACGAAAGAAAAACGATGTTGCCCTCAGCTGCAGCTAAAGAGAAGCTGACTCATTTATTGCTAAACGAAAACTTTTTGTTACATCATCGTTCTGTTATTTACTTGTTTCTACTGAATATTATTAGAGTAAGCCAAGGGTCTTTATTCAGACATTAAGCTATGCAAAAGTAAGAGAAAATATGTCAGCTATGGATATATTATGATCTGTGTACTTTTGCATCCCACCTCCCAAATCAACAACCCAGGATTATAGCCTATTAACTTAAACATACCTTTTTCTCTTTTTGCATTGTATTGCCAATATTTCTTAAGAATAAAAAAAGAATAAAGAAAGAAAGCATCTGTTTACCTTAGTATCTGAATCACATACAACAGTAACTAAAATGCTTTACTATAAAACAGGCAATTTATATCATGAAAAGTTTGGTAGCAATATTGTTAAGAACATACATTGTTTTACTTGCAGTTATCCTTTTCCTTCCTCTTCCCTCTCCGTAGTGTCCTTTCAAACATTAATGACATGAAGTGAAGCAAATGCCTTTCAAATCCCCACAGTTCAGTTAACAATTGTCCATTCTTTCCACTTTTCTTTGTACAGCTGTATTTCACCAATGCAATGCTTTGTAATCTCACATTTATTCAGTAATGTCTGCATTGCTGGACTTCTTCCTGTTCATCTCCATCTCCAAACTCTAGACTCAGGTTCAATTCCAAGGTACTCCTGATTCTTCTAGTGAACTTCTGTGGTTTTCTCTGTCTCAAGCATTTTCCTTTGGAACATTGGAAAGGTTTCACTGGCAAAGTCTCTCCATGTACTTTATTATCAGAAGAATGCGAGTCAGAGTTCCCGTCTGCTTGATGGCTTACTTTTTGTTGGACAAACTTTTGTATTTCCTCCTTAGCCTGTTCTTCATCAAAAGTTACTTTGATCCTGTAGAAAAAAATATTCTGGTGACAGCTGGATACAGCAGCTTGAATCTTACACTTGCCTCTCAACTTTCCTTGATTGCTGGAATAAATTTGTTTCTCTTCTGCTTGGTGTATCATGAATAATTATTTTCCACAAACTCAACTGTCTCCAGCTTTTAATACTTTACCCTTTTGCAGCAGTTTAGACAGGATTAACTCTTTCTGTTGGAAGGATTGCATCTTTACTAATACAGGTCTTGATTGCTTTTGCTTGACCAGGTTTTGAGCATAAACACGATGTGGCCTTTTAATTAACATATCCTGTTGTGGAATACTAGTCCAATTGTTTATTTTTGCTGTCATAAAATGAATACAGTCTGTTCCTTCTAGTTTTTCTGGTACAGCAGAAAATCTCAGAGTTTTCCTACGTGCTCTGTGCTCTAATTTTAACATTTTTTTAAACATCTCTTCTCAGACAGCCCTTCCTTTATTTTGACATTAGATTTTTGCAATTTTATCGGATCATCTGAATAGCTGTTTAAAGCTTCTTTCATTTCTTCCAGCCTTTTGTTACTGGAGTTGATCTGCTCCTTGAGTGTTTTCTTTGTTTTAGTCAGCTCTGAGCACATTTGACTTATTTTTCCTCTATGTTATTGGAAACCATGTCTTGCACTAAAGCTGGAGATTGACCTGCTTTTTACTGAACAACTGCAGGTTTCTTCCCATCAGTGCATTTTCTCTTCACCTTTTCTAGATAGTTTTCTTTCAGGCTGTCTTAATTTCTTCTTTGCTGGTATCCAGGGAGGGTACTTACAAGCCAGTAACTGAATTTGCTAAAAGTGACAAAGGTCCTGGCCTTTGTCTGTTTTTTTTTTTTGTTTTGTTTTTTTTTGTATGGGAAGAGCTGAAGTTAAGTTGATTCATTGTGCAGTCATCTTAGAAAGCCTGTTTTTCATTAATTTCTGGTATTTTTGGGTGTTGGATGTCTTGATAGCAAGTACAGTGTGAAGGTCAGTTTTGGCTGAGGCACTATCAGCTAATGAATTTATTGTTACAGTAAAGTAAAATTTGATGCTTGACATTAGATCACTGTTGCAGTAGACTAAGCTGTCTGGGTTCTTCTCCACCGCTACTGACCAGGTCAGCGTTTTAGGAATGTCATTAGATTTCTAAGGGAGTTAACGTGTAAATGCTTATGTGAACTTTTTCTGTGAAAAAAAAATATTTTTTAATAAAACTTAAGTCAGTTTGTGTTTTTGGGTAAGATATTGTGCTTGTGGGGCACTGTCAGTGATTTACTTACTTCAGAATCACTTGCTTTCATTTTATCTTTTACGGACTCATCTAGGCTTTGCTGTATGATTTTGAAGTCACCACGGTTTTACCTTCCCCTGTCTGCAAGAACAAGTAACATGTCTGGGAGTTTTGGATGTCAAGTTGGCTCCTGTTTTGCCTCGGCCAGTGGTGGATGACTCTGCTTTTGCTGCTTGCTGTTCCTCAGACCACTCATCTTTGCCTCCAATACACTTGGTATAGGATAGGCAGCCACCAAAGACTAGAAAATAGTCACATCCACTGCAGCTGTAGGAATGTCCTTGGTGCGCAAGAGAGAACCACTCTTGTCTATCTCAGGTGAGGGAGCAGGCGACTATTCATTAGCTGGGATTAGGGAACCTGTGTGAGGGATTAGTATGCCTTCTATGAGTTGGTCATTTTCCAGAGAGATGCCCAGAATAAAGGAACATAGTGAGGAAACCTTCCAGTCTCCTGTTTCTATTTCTGTGGACAGAACACATCTTCTGGGATATGCTAAGGAACCCATTAATACCTTTTCCTTGCTTTCCTGTTGTTCGGGCAAGAAAAAGAATGAAATGAGTTCAGTCACTTGTTGATTTGTATTTTCAGTCAAAAGAGCTGGCATTGCAGGAAGATGGTTGTACTTAAGGAGTTTTTTTCTCAGTGTGGATATTCTGATTCCAGGAAAAGTATGCTTTCAGATATCCCTTTTAAAGATTCATCTTTTTCTGACTTTTATCTGGAATGGAAGTTTGTTAGGTTCTGCCCTGGGAAAACCCTTTTTCCTTCAAAATTAAATACAAATGTCTTGACAGTTATTCCTGAGTTTCTACAGTTGAACCCATGCATCTATTAGGAATTTCTCAGGAGTTTGATGTACATGGCATCAAGGATTCTTATTTTTCTTCTGGCCAGACTTCGCATGAGGAAAATAAAATGGTACTTCAGATAAGTCTGAATTCAACATTTATACCCTTTGCCATTCTAGATTCCAGTTTTAAAATTTGCAAAGAGGGGGATTCTGTGATGGGTGGAATAATTAACTTGCATTCCACATCCTTTTGTTATCTCTTCAGGCCACCATACGATCTGCCTTGACAGATCAATCCTGGGGAGTGTTTTCCCAAGGGTAGAAGTGTCAACTCTATGGAATCCTCAAGACAGGCAGTAGCACTTAAATGTCACTGAGATGTTGGCAGTCGTCATGCTTGGGAAGCCTTAAATGATCTCTGGTCCCCAGGACCTCTATAAATTTCCACATATGGGTACCACTTTGATATGGTACATAAACTAAAAAGGGGTACCAGTTCTTATCCTGTTTGCAGACTTGCTAAGGTAGTGTGAAAGATAGCAACTCAGGATTTATACATTCCTTTAGAGCAAACCTGATTACAGACAAGCTCAGCAGGACCAGGAAAGCCCACCCCCAGATATGGAATCTTCAACCTATGTTCTTCCAAGAATTGATCCAGATGTGGGAATACTTCAAATAGATCTGTTTGCCTCTTTTCTGAACAGGCAACTGAAGAATTTCTGCTTCAGAACTCCTTTTTAAGCCTGAAAAACAGATTATTTTTCATTCTCATAGATGGGAATGTTCTTGTATGATTTTCCTATTTTCCACTGGTATTTAGTGTTCTAAACATCCAGAAGGACTCCCCAAAATTGTGATGACACCTCCTTTGGTCCAAACATCAGTGGTTCTTCCTTCGTTTTAATCTGGCCAAGGGTTATTACCACAGGCTTCCCTACAGACTGTATTTGCTCACACAAGACTGGTTGTGTGATACACCACAATCTGAAAACTCTTCAACTTAATGCACAGATGATAGAATTTTAGTAGAATTTATGCACTTTTTTCCCCAGAGGATTTGCAGCAAGTACTGAAAGATGTGAAAAATGCTGCTAGAAATTCATATATTTATGCAAGTGGAAAATGATTTTCAAGTTGGTGTAATGCAAGAACCAGAATGCTTTTCAGGCCTGGCTACTTCAGTTTCTTGATTGTGTGAGCTACTGTCTTCAGGAGCCTTTCTCATTCCTCAATCATGGTTTGTTTGTCTGCCATTGCTGCTTGTCTGCCTTTGATTCCCTCTTTTTTAACCTTTCTCAAGTTAAACAGTTATTGAAATGGGCTTGGCATATGCATCCAAAAAATTCCTCTTTGGGGTCTTAACTTTGTACTTATAACAGTGTACTCTTTCTCCATTTGAACCAGCTTATCAGGATGATTTCAGGTTCTTAATGTGGAAGTCCGTTTTACTCATTGCTCTGATTTCTACTAGGGGTATATTTGAATTCCAAGCATTTATGCTGAGTCAGCCATACCTTATTTTTCTCAAGGGCTGGTTTCTTTAAGAGCTAATCCTTTTTATGCCTAAAGTGGTCTCAAAGTTTACTTTAAGCCAAAAACTTAACCTCCATCTTCTTTACTGAATCCAAGAACAAGGGAAAATAAATTTCTTCACACTCTAGATGCCACAGACAGCTCAGATACTATCTAGGCAAAACGCAAGCCTTCAGGAAAGCTGATCAGTTGTTTGTCTCCTATGAAGTTAAGAGAAAGACAACCAGTGTCAAAGCAGAGTATTTTGAGATAGTTCTTCCAGGCTATTGCTTTTTGTTAAACCCACCATAATAAACCTCTTCCAGGAAGGGTTAAAAGCCATTCCACAAAGCCTATGACTTCTTTTGTAGCTTTCTGTAAAAGTGCAGGCTCTAGAAGTTTTCAAGTGGCAGAAACTTGATGTATGTACATACATCTACAAATCACTAGAAACTGAATTCCTTCTCTAGAACCATTCTCCAGAGGCTCCTGGAGTCTTAATATATCAGCTTTCTCCCTTCTTAGTTTCAAAGCTATGGTATTCTGTCAAAATAACTTATGATACTGCAAAATCCATCAAACGGGATGGGGCATTACCATATCTTACCCCCTTTGCAGACTTGCTGTGATGGTCCAGGAGGCAGCAACTCAGCTCATTTTGACTCTTGGCTGTGTACATTCTATCGCAACAAAACATTTTAGCAGACAAGCAAAGCAGGACCAGGACAGACCTTTGTGATGGGAACGTCACAGTGGGGCACACTTCAAGTCGATATGTTTACCTCCATTTAGAACAAACAACTAAAGATATTCTGCTCCAGGGTTGTGATCATTTCTCATTCTTATGGATGGGAATGTTCCTGTGTGCCTTTCCACCCTTTTTGCTGATATCCATGGTTCTTCTAACGATAAAGAACTCCCAAAAGATCTTGGGTAGTGATCCACTTTGGCCCAGGCAATAGTGGCTTTCCCTTCTTCTAAAACTGGCCTAGGGCATTTATTACAGACTTCCATACAGACTGGATATACTCACGCAAGTCTCGACCTGAAAACTCTTCAGTTGACTGTTTGGATGATAAAATCTTGATAGATTTTAAACATCTTTTTTTTTTCTGTGGAGATGCATCAGGCATTGAGGGGGGCTAAAATAAATTGCTACTAGGAAATATTGTATGTGTAAATGGAAACTATTTTCTAGTTGCGCCATTCAAAGTTCTAGGCCCATCTTAAGACTAGGCTGCCTCTGGTTCTTGATTATTCCTGCAAGTTACTGTCCCCTGACCGTTCTCTTCTGTCAGGATTAATTTGTCAGCCATTTCTGCTTGTCTGCTGTTAGATCCCCTTTCTACTTATCCACAGGTCAAAAAGTTTTTGAGAGGTTTTACTTGTGAATTTCCTGTATCAACTTAAGTTTCTTACACAATCTCCTTTCCTGATGCAACAGGGTTGAGTTATTTTTTTAGCTTGTCCTAAATCCAAGAAATGGCCTAACTTGCTTATTTGTTGCTTAGTGCATCTTTTTATTAATAAATTGTCACCATAACTACTACTAGTGTATATTTCTGGATTCCATTATTCAGGCAAACAGTGTCACAGTGTATTTTTTCAACCATGTGTTGAATATTCTGTATTAAAATGCAGAGTGTCGACAAGCTGAGAAAAATATAAGTAAAAAAAAAATTAATAAAGAATACTTTTTATTCAGTCACTCTAAAAAAAAAAAATAAAAAAATAAGGAAGAAGAGATGCCATATGCTGCCCGGTTAAAGAAACTCCAGCTCTACTCAGTGGCATACTGCCTGCTCAGAGGTGATCTGTGCCTGACGTGTAAAGCCATGTCCAACCCGGAATTAATGGACATGCTGCACCTCAGAAAATCCAAATCCCATCGAGCTACACGCTTGAAAGTCTTGAACCTCAGCACTGAAATAAATAGGACATGCTGGAGGGACAGATTCATAACCCAGAGGCTCCCTTCACTCTGGAATAAAATCCCAGTCCAGGTTAGGCAGAGTCCCTCATTGACTCTCTTCAAGAGGAGTCTTGATGAGTGGATGGGAGATCATAGGTTTACCCCGGGTATCACTTCTGTGTCACTGTTCGACAGAGGCACAGTATACTAACCTCGAAAAAGGGCATAGCAAAATTAATTTAAAATGGGTGGCGAAAGCCAAACATACTCTGGCTAGGCTTATAAATGCCCTAGGGCAGATAGCCTAGTATGAACCTATGAACCTATGTCCAACCAACTGCAAAGTAGGTGGCTATTCCTTGGGATCTTAACTTTGCACTTAAAAAGCTTAGTCTTTTTCCATTTGAACCAGCTTATGAAGCTGACTTGAGATTCTTAACATGGAAGACTGTTTTGCTTATTGCTCTGTCTTAAGCTAGAAGGGCATCTGAGTTGCAAGCTCTTAAGTCAACCCTACCTTATTTTTCACAAGGACAGGTTTTTTTTGAGAACTAACCCTTCTTTTATGCTTGAAGTGGTCTCAGAATTTACTTTGAGAGTCTGTTAATGTCACTTTTTTTCCCTAGATCTCAAAAACGAGGCAGATGTCCTCAGGCAGCTCAGATACTACCCAGACAAAACCCAGTCCTTCAGAGAAGCTGATCAGTTGTTTGTCTCCTGTGAAGAAAAGAGGAAATGGCAACCAGTATCAAAGCAGACTTTTTTTTTAGATGGTTGTCTCATGCTATTTATTTTTGTTAGTCTCGCTATGATAAGCCACTTCCAGGCAGGGTTAGGAGGTGAATTCTAGAAGTATTCTACAGGCAGCAGCTTTGCTCCACTGTACATACCTTTACAAAGCAGTATAAACAGGATTTGATTTCCATGTATAGAACAGGCTTAGGTAGGTCCATTCCCGAGGGGCTCCTGGACAATTAATTCCAACTCCCTTGTAAGTTGTTAAGCTATGTTAATCTAGCCATATAGTTTAGGCTAGTGCAGCAGTGATCTAATACTGAACATAGTACAGTTATGTAATACTGTTGCAGTAGCTGTACTCTCCCTCCCAGCCTTCTGTTTTGTGCTGTTTATTGTGTTTCTATATATATATATATATATATATATGATATCTTTGTGTATGTAGTTTCCTTTTTTTTTTTTTGGTTATTTTTCATAGCATTTTTCGTTCAGGGCTATTACCTCGCTTTAGGGGAAAGAAAGCTCCTGAGATTTTCACTTTCTAAACTGTCCTGGAACTCCCCTCAAACTCCTGACCGAGCTCATGGAGGGTGCCCTTTAGTTTTGGAAAGTTGGCTGTTAAGCTATAATGGACCTACCCCACTACTAAGGTACTGCAACTGTGATCTATTAGAACATCTACTGTTATGGTAAGTTTACTTGCACGACTCTACTTTGTTTCCATCTTCAGATTAAGTTTGTGTATATTATCAATATTTATGCAATCTAACACTGTATACTTTATTGCATGATAAATATTACTGTCTGCATGCGTGAATGTGTTCGGATGAGGTATGCCTTCCAAAAAACTAACCAGAGGCACAGAACAATGTTAGAATGCTACAGCAGTCAACATTACAGCTGACTTTTGAAAGGTCTCTGGCTTTTGGAATAAATTGCAATCAGTTTCCACAGAATTTCCATCCCTTTGATCCATGTCATTTAGAAAACAGGGCCAAACTGCTGTGGTGAAGTAAATGGAATGTATATTTTATCAAAGCAAACCATTAGGTAGTCTATCTCCGCTGGTCTAACCATTAACCATAACCATTTTGCTTGGATTTCCCATTATCCCTTCCATACCACTACACAAATAGCCAGTGGATATGCAGCATGCCAGGGTCTTTTCCTGAATTAAAAAAAAAAGTTTTTTCTTGACATGTACCTTCTTCCTTAAAAAAAAAAAAGAGCTCCATCCAATGTCTTCCTGCCCCTTTCTTAGAAAGTAGATAATATCTTGCAGGATAACCATGTTTTCATCCACTATACAGAATGGATTCTAAATGTAGAGATTGCATTAAAAAGAAAAGAAGAGACGAGACGAGAAAAGAAGATTGTGGGAAATGAATTAATCCTCAAGCTTTGCTGCGTACCTTCACATGTGGACCAGTGTACAGCAGATTCTCATTAAATAATAGTGATGGGTATAGATATTGCTGTTTCATAAGGGACTTGTTGAAGTATTAAAAAAGGCTAGGTGCATAGATCCCAAGATTAAAAAGAAAGTGCACCTGAAATAAGATAAAAAATAGATGTTACAAAATCCTCCAAAGATGGAAACATTTCCTGCTATATGTTTAGGCCATATAGCAAGTGGCAGTCAGTGGAAACATTCCTAAGGTATGTTTTAGGCCATACTGCAAGTGGCCCTCTGTGGTAGAGAAAACTAGTAGTCCACAAAAACAAAGAAATTATCTGGCCAATTTGAGTCATAAAGGATGAAAAGAGAGAAACTATTGCTTTTGAGTGTGTGTGTGTGTGTGTGTGTGTGTGTGTGTGTGTGTGTGTGTGTGTGTGTGTGTGTGTGTGTACAATAAACCCAGAATTTCCATATGGAGGTACGTAGCTAGGGTAAGACGTGACAAGAGAAAGAAATACTTGCACTACAAAAATGGTTTAAAGCTATGATATAATTTGCAGAATAGATAAGAACAAAACAATAGAGTATACCACACTCAAGAATAAGATGCAACTGAAGAAGTGTTTAAAGAAAAAAACAAATGGAAACAAGAAACTCTTAAGATCCAAAAAGAAACATGGAACTGGTAAAAGAAGCGATTTTATATGGTGTAGTACTTATGTGGGGAAAAAAAGCTGTATTAACTATTATGGCCCCTGCAGCTTCAAAGGTGTCTGAAGATGTGTACAGGCAGACACATTTAGAGGTTGTAAGTTTTACAAATAAGAGAATGGCAACAAACAAGTAGAATGTACTGAATAGCAAGCAGTTCAGAGGTGTAGAAAGGGAACAAATTGAAAGTGAGGTGATAAAAGTGAGTGGCTTCTGTTGAAGTGCCAGTACAGGCAACTTTCCAACAAGATGACTCATAAATACTAAAGAAATGGTAGAAGAGTCTGAGCAGGGTACTGTTAAATAAAGATATGACCACAAAGCAGAATTACAGAATCGTTATCAGGAGAATTGGTTGAATGATCAGTCAGTATTACACAGCAAGGAAAATAGCAGGAAAGTGAGTGTAAAGAGGACATTCTTGGCAAAGAAAAAATGATCCAAGGAAATAACTGTTTGATTTAATAGAAATGCAGTGATATATTAAGGTGAGAGAAAGATCTTACAAAAGTGTATAAGACAGACTGTTAGAATATTGATAAAATAGGCGTACACAGTAATTGGAGCCATCAAGTGAGATCCATATGATGCCACAGAAATAAAATGCTCTGCTGTGTAAATAAGCTATTACCAGGAAAGTACAAAATAAAAACGCAAGAGAAGTGAACAAATCAGTTGCCTCCATGGAAACACTAATTAGAGAAAAATAGAAAAGTACTAAGAGATGAAATGTCATTACTATAAGAGTATAGAAGAGGGAGTAGGTAATCGAGGAGAAGAACAAATCTGGATATCGCTCTTCTTCTTTAAACTTCTTTTTTTGCAGGGGGTAAGCCCCCTGCAACCCTACACACCCAGTCTTATATATGCCAACTCCACGTTCACCATACCTAGGAGAAAATGGAATATTCTGGGAAATCTTGGACTTGGCGTGTGTGTGTGTGTGTGTGTGTGTGTGTGTGTGTGTGTGTGTGTGTGTGTGTGTATATATAAGTCCAGTTTTTCAGCCATTCAGTTTGTGTTTCTGGACTTGTTCCAGCTGGTCCTGAAATTTCAAATGGTTACTTATTTGAAATGCAATACGAGTTCAAGTCATATACATTAATAGAAATATAAAGAAAAAGTAGTACGTTTCCATTATCATTATTGTGGAAATATACATGTGCTCTTTTTTAAAAATTTCATTCACTCCAACATTATGTATAGTGTTCATTAGTTGCTGTCCCTTTAACCTCATTCATGCTCATGTCCCTTATGGACAGAGGCATTCTGTAAAATGACTTGGGGCTCCAGCACCCAAAGAATCAGTACTCTGATTCTACCCCATCCCATATCTAGGGAATTAAGATATAATATTGTCTTATCTTGGGTATTATTGGCTAGGCTTATAAAGGCTTTTGTGCCATTAGCCTAGTATTCACATATAGCTTAGTATTCACATATGAACCAATGATCTGATGTTGTTAATCTTCATTCATTCCTTACTGATGGGTGTCTGTTCCATCCTCGGAACCGAGTCGGCCTTATAACAAGCTCATGCCAGCCAAAAAGCTCTCAAGCTAAGCTTTTACCCACAGTGCCCTTCTCCCTGTTACCTCAGATCTCGTTTGCCGCATAGCCTTAAAGCCATGTCAAGCCAGTGCTCCGCTAAGTACTTTAACATTTTCCAGTTTTCTTGTATTTCTAGCCTTTTCAAACTTTTAACATATTTCTTTAGTTTATCGTTAGCTTTACCCACTCTACTACTGTTCTTATTGTTGTTGTCGTCTTACTGTTTCTTTACCTTTTAGGTAGTCTTTAAGTTCCATTGTTGGTGCAGGCCCTTTCTCTCTCCCTTTCTTTTTACCTTACCTGTGAGGTATTTTTTAATACCATTGTTGGTATTCCCTTTTTCCTTTTCTCTCTGTCTTCCTAAGGAAAAAAAAACTTTCTTCTAAATGTCTTCATATTTATTATGATAGTTGATAATTTTCGTTGTCTGCCATGTCAGAGAAAAAGGACCTTCTGGTTTCAAACAATGCAACCAGTGTGGCCACAAAATGCCAAAATCGGACACCCAAGTTTCATGTGTGTATTGTCTAGGTGTACCTCATCTGTCTGTTCAGCCTCCTTGTTCCATTTGTAAAGGGTTTAGCTCTCAAACCCTTAACAAGAGAAAGAATAAATTGATTTTGAAGCATCTCCTTAAGATGCCCTTCTCAGAGGCTATTTCTGGGTCGGAGGGCTCACCCCCTCCTACTAAAGAACATAGAAAGAGACCTCATTTGGTTCCTTCTCCACCCTCTGGTGATAGAAAGCAGGAACCTAGACAAAAGATACCTAAACTGACTTCCTCAGTCTCTGGGCCCAAAATGACTTGCACAGCACTGTCTTTGGTGTCCACCATGGTGCCATCTTCACAAATTGCATCTTCGGCGCCAGTTATGGCACCGAGTATGTCTAAGGCACCGACCTTGCCCAAATTAGTGATGTCTGCCTCTGTGCCATCCTCAATAATTCTCACCCCGGCATCGATCATGACTTCGGCACCAAGCCTGCCTTCTATGTCTGCAGCCTGTGTTTCAGTACCAGACACTCCCTTCACACATGTCTCCATCCAAGAGACCACGGTGCCAACAGATCATTCAGCCTGGACCCGATACTCACCCACAGTAGATCCTTTCTTTGGACTGCAATTTAGCCCCTTTCTAGAACGACCTGACTCCCCAACGGGAATATCTACACAATTGACCAGGAGCCTCTTGGAACAGAATGTGGTGCATCTTGTGGATCAGCTGCTTACAGCAAGGGGGATTACAACACCTTCAAAAACTCTCCTCCCTTTTGGAGTTGGGAGTCTATCTCGACAGACTCCAGCATACTCTCCTCCTTTGACCTCCGTACAGGCATCAAAGTCCCCAGCACCAATGCCTTTTTTGGTTCCCATTGCTTCGGTTCTGCTGGTGGACCTCACAGTGGTTTCGGAGCTGACACTTTGGTCTCTGGAACTGAGCCACTCTCAGGATTGTGACTGGGCTGTGGACACCATGACACCTAGTACAGTACTGATTTTTTTCCATGGCGCCATCTACAGTTCCGGGAGTCCTAACAGTACCTAGTCTTCTTGGGGCTCTGTCCTTGGGAGCGGGCCCATTGGAGTGGGGTGCATCCCCAGTTCAAGTTTGTCCTTCTCGGTTACAGGCTCCCATCCCTCTTCGAGTGGGCCAGCTTTCCAGGTGATGGAGAGGGCCCTTGCCTCTACAGGCAAACTGTCAGCATTGGACTATTGAATTATGTCCTCCCTCTGAGCCGCAGCTGCCTCAGGACTTGCACATGAGCCTCAAGATACCCTACCGCAGGATGCCCCCTCTTTGGAGTCCTCTTCAGAAGCCCCTGCTGAAAAGGTACCACGTAAGAGGACATGCAAGAGGAAGCACGTGGGCTCCTCTGAGGAGCCCCTCGCCGAAGACATGGGCTACAATGAAGGGGAGGGGTCCCCACGGTCACCCCCTGATGATTTCTTCTTTGGAGACATTCTGGAAATCCTGAAACAGCAGAGTGACTGGAAGTCCACCAACCCCTCCTCTGAGGAGTCCGTATTCTTGCAGGCTTTTCATGCTCGACCCTCTACTTCCTGGATGACCCTGCCTGCAGATGAGCTTGTACAACTCATCGTGCAGCGGGCATGAAAGACTCCTGGTGCTATTGAAACAATCTCATGGAGACCAGATGAGATTTTGTCCCCTCCTGAGCAACACCCACACTGGTTCAAGGGTCTTCCTATAGACGCTACGGTGGTGGCGGCATTCACTAGGAAAGAGCTTGCTGAGGAAAGCCAGACTGTCCACCCCCAAATCAGGGAGTCTCTGGCGGTGGACAGGTTAGGGAAGTGAGTCTTTGCATCATCGACCTTTGCTGTCAGGTCTTTGAACTGTCTGGCACACTTCATTAGGCTTCAGAGAGACATAGTTTCTGAATCCTCTGAAAACTTGGCAGGATGTGATAAAGTTTCCTTGCAGCTTGCGACCCTGGAATCCGTATGCAACTCCGCCATGTGTTTGATTTCTCACACTACTGAAGGAGCGGCTAGAGCAGTGGGTACAGATCTTGTCATGAGACGTCACGCCTGGATGCCACTTTGTGACTTTGCAGATCCTTTTAAGTCTTCCTTTCGTAATGCTACAGTGGAGGCTTCTTCTCTTTTCGGCCCCAAAAGTAAGAGCTACTGGCCGGGTGTGAGAAGGACGGCAAGACCCTGTCTGCCGTGAGCATACGTTTTTCCACCCCTCAACGTCCCTACTCTAGGAATCAGAGGAGTGGAAAGATGTGGCACATGAAATCTCAGGGTCCTTTCCGTGACACATGTGGCGAGTTTACTCCTGGAAAATGAGATTGGCACAGTATGAGAGCAAATGGCAAATTTTAACTGATTCCACGAGACCGCCTGGCCTCAATGACTTTATTAGCATCAAACCATTTTTAGCTTCAGCATAGTACATTTTGCCATCAGTACACTTAGATATATTAGTATATATGTATCAGTATGCATTTGGGACGTGTTATCATATCATATTCATTCTTATTCTTATTCTTATTTTGAATCATCATCTGCATATATATTCTTGAGTAGGTAGTCATGATTTTATTTATTGGTGTTAGTATTGTAACATACACAGTTTTTACATGTATACATTTTAGAGATTTTTAACCTATATATATATATAGCTTGTGTATATATTTTCATATATATATATGCTTTTTAGTGTAGAATATTTTATTGGTTGCCATATTAGTGAATAATGTATTATATTATATGAGAAAAGTTTATTCCATATGTGGAAATAATGGAATGTCTCTTTAATTTTTTTGGCGGACTTTTATATCAATTATATCATTATGCAATTAAGGGAAGTGTATAAATATGAAATGGTTATTGCATTTTATTGTTCTGAGGAAGACTGTTGCACAGTCGAAAGCGCTAAACCAGGAGTTGTTGTTGTTTTTGAATAAATCGTGTTCATATCCTTGTCGTACGAGCAGTTATTCATACTCAGTTCATCATTTTCGTTCTTGAGTTTACTCCTGGGGCAGAGGGGGAAACTCATCCAGAAGGCACCCCTACAGAGGCAGAGAGTGTCCATGCGTAACCAGGGATCTAGAGATTCCTTCTCTGGATAGACGTATCAGCACTCTAGAAGAGTGGCCCGATTGCTTTCTCTGGAAGCAGTCGAGGGACATTTCTCCCTGCACCTTACTGCCTGGCAAACAATAACTACAGATTATTGGGTGTAGAGGATCATAACCAGAGGTTACCACATACCATTCAACCTTTACTCAAAATCATCAAGACAAATTCCCAACATTCCACCCAGTCAAAGGGAAACAGCAGCTCAAGAGATGCAAAAGCTGCCTCAAAAAAGAGTCATCCAAACAGTCCCACCAGACCAGATAGGATCCAGATTCTACTCAAGATTATTTTTAGTGCCAAAAAAGACAGGAGACTGGAGAACAATTTTGGATCTCAGCATCCTGAACAAATTTGTCAAACAGGAAAAATTCCGGATGGTCACGATTCAGTCTGTCCTTCCCTTTTTGGAAAAAGACGATTGGATGTGCTTAATAGATCTTCCAAGATGCGTATTATCACATAAAAATGGACAAATGCTCCAGAAGATTCCTTCGCTAGGAACCAATAGGCTAGGAGCCAATCACTTCCAATTATGTGTGCTGCCCTTCGGACTCTCTACAGCCCCCAGAGTGTTCACCAAATGCATGGCAGTGTTAACAGCTCACTTGAGACTTCAAGGATTCCGGGTGTTTCCATATTTAGATGATTGGCTCCTCACCAGCCCATCAAGTGTCTACTGGAGATAGCCCTAAACTACACTCTCACACTGACAGAATCCCTAGGAATCTCAATAAACTGGGGAAAATGCAACTTGACTCCCTGTCAAACCCTGGAATTTATAGGAGCAATTGTCAATACACATGCTTGCCTAGTCTCTCTTCTGGATCACAGATTACACAGAATAAGATCCCAAATCCAGGTGATACTCTGTCAAAACCAAGTCTCAGCTTGGGCGGTTCTTCAACTCCTGGGCTCATTGGAAGCATCAGTTACAATAGTGCCCTTAGTAAGATTACACATGTAACTTCTCCAATGGCTGTTACTGACACCGTGGTACCCCTTGCACCATTTTAAGTCCTTTCAGATGCGTATAACTCAACGGTGCAAACAAGACTTAATGTGGTGGATGAAGCCAGGTGGAGAGTTATGGAGTTGCCCCTTTTCCCCACCTTAGCCCAGGGCCACAGTGACCACGGACGCTTCCCTGATAGGGTGGGGGGTGCTTTTCCAAGGGAAGACGGTCCAAGGCAGTTGGTCAGACATAGAGGCCAACCTGCATATCAGTGTCCTAGAACTGACGGCAGTGCTTCTAATGTTGCAAGCATTTCAATCTACCCTTCCATCAAGGACAGTTGCCATACAGTCCAACAACATGCCAGTAGTCTGGTACATCAGCATATAAGGAAGAACCAAGTCCCATCTATTATGTCGAGAGGCCATGAGAATTTGGCAATGGGCGATAGCTTCCGACTGCTTTCTGATAGCAATGCATTTTCCCAGGATTTCCAGTGTGATTGCAGACAAGCTGAGCAGATCCATCCTACTGCCTCATGAGTGGTCCCTCAATCCAGTTGTGACAGCGAAGATTTTCAGCCTCTGGGGCCAGCCCTGCTGCGATCTTTTCGCCTCCCCAGCAAACTACAAATGCAGCAGCTACTTTGCCCTAATCCCACCAGAGGGCGAATCCCTGAGGGACGCTGTGATACACTATTGGCCCACAGGACTTCTGTATCCCTTCCCTCCCTTCCCCCTGATTCCCCTTTTTCTAAAGAAGGCCCTTCGTCTGAAAAGCAAAGTAATCCTCATTGCCCCTTACTGGCCATGACAAATTTGGTTTCCCTTCTCTCACCTAGTAAGCCAGCCCTGGATTCTGGATCCAACTCCGGAACTGATCTTGCATCTGCAAGGGTTGACTCACCCCATCTTTTCCACTCTCAAGCTGACAGCTTGGTTTCTCCACTTCTGGTAATAGCCAGGCAGAGTAATCTTACCTCCCCTGTACGTCATGTTCTTCTGACTTCACATAAACCATCCACCAGGAAAATCTATCTCAGCAAATGAGAGAGATTCCTTATTTGGTCTCAACAAAGAAGACTGGATCCTTGCTCAGCCCCAGTCACTGTGATCTTGGATTATCTGTCAGGTCTTCTCCAGTCAGGTGCAGCAGCCTCCACAATTAAGAGTCCATCTAGCTGCAGTCGCAATCTCCCATCGCCTCTGTAAAACCTTTTTAAATGGGGTCTCGCACATCAGACCACCCTTCAAAGAACCAGTCAGCCCTTGGAGTTTAACACTAGTGCTGCATTTCCTGATACAACCACCTTTTGAGCCTGCAGAGTCTTGTGATATCAAGTTTTTATCCTGGAAGTCACTGTTTTTAGTAGCCATCACTTTAGCGAGAAGCATATCTGAGCTTCAGGCCTTATGCATCAAAAGTCCTTATATGATCTTTCATAGGGACAGAGTTTCACTCCAGACTAACCCCTCCTTTCTTCCAAAAGTCATTTCAAATTTGACAATCAACAAGACGATTGAGCTGCCTGTCTTTTTTCCTAACCACTCGAACAAAGGGGACTACTGCCTTCATTTGCTGGATGTACATAAGCAATTACATTTTTATCTGCACATAATGAAACCAGCACATCAATTGGACCAGTTGTCTGTGTCCTTCTCAGGCCTGAAACTGGGTAATCCTGTTTCTAAAGTGACCTTATCGAAATGGTTGAGAAACTGTATATCCTTCATCTATCAACATAATAAAATTTCTCTACCGAGCAAGGTTAAAGCACACTCAACACTCAAACCAGATCATTGGCAACTTCTTTGGCTTTTCATTGAAGGGCTTCAATGGATGATATCTGTGCAGCTGCAACCTGGTCTACCCTTCATACCTTTATTACTCATTACAAATTGGATCTGGTCTCCAGGTGAAGAGCATCCTTTGGTTCAATGGTACTCAGGAGCATTCTTCCATAAGGGCCTCCCAGGACAAAACGTAGCTAGGGAATCTGTCCTATCAGTAAGTAATGAATGAAGATGAACAACACCGGATAAAGAAGTTATGTTCTTACTTTAACGTCCCATCTGTGTTGTTCATTTTCATTCATTCATTACATCCCGCCCACCTTCCCCCTCCAGAGGCTTCTGGGGGATTGGATTACATCCTACTTCTACCTTAGGGTTTCTGCTGAGAAAGACCCTCTGCATTACTTATGAGCAAACTCGATCTGAGGTAACAAGGAGAAGGGCAATGTGGGTAAAAGCTTAGCTCGAGAGTTTTCTGGCTGGCATGAGCTTGTTATAAGGCCGACTCTGTTCCGAGGACGGAACCGACACCCATCAGTAATGAATGAATGAAGATGAACAACACAGATGGAACGTTATGGTAAGAACATAACTTCTTTTTCCCACAAATTCCATTTATATTTTTGTGAAACTTGCTCTTTCCCTTTTCTAAAAATCCTTTGTTCTCCAGTAATTTTATCTTCTTTACAATATTCAAAGCTTCCATTACAGTTGGTTTAGATTTTGATTTTTGTTTTACAGTTATTGCTTTTTTGGCTCCTAGTAACATTAAACTTAGTAAGGCCATACTACATCTAGGTAATTCAGATCTTGTATCCCAGCTGAAAAGAATTATTATCTTGTGAGTACTAATTGTTCTCATAGCATTTCTGTCGAAGTACTTTGTATGGAATTTATAAAATATGCCAACTTGTTACATTCCTAAAAAGCACGTTTCAAATATATTCTGTCTTGCCTATCACATTTCCCAACATTTGCTGTCCATTCAAGAGAAGACTCTTCTGACATTTGCTTGGAATAAAATACCTATGCAAACACTTCCATGCAAAAATATAAAACCTTTTTGAATCCATTGCATACATGGAAGCCCTACAGAACTCTTCCAGCTGTTCCTTTGTAATTTGCCTTTATATATATCTAACCTCATCTGATTAATTATTATTGTTATCTTGCAGTATTTTATACCCCATACTAATTATCACTTTTAACAGCATCTTCTGTTGTAAACTCAACTAAAAACTGTTAGAGCTTTTCTTTCACTTAACACTCCCCTAGCCATTTCTCTTTGCCTATACTCTGTTATCAGTCAGTGATAGAGGGAGACAATTTCTGACCCACAGATAAAACTTTTGCTTTACTAAGTATTCCATAAGTATTTAAACGTATGCTTTTTTGTTCTTTCCCTGTACCTTTTTTAACATGTTTTCATAGGATTTTCATAATATCTCTAAAAGGTCTATAGAATTTGTGGTTATTTTTCTTTGTCATAGTCTCCCTAAGTTTGGCCAGAACTCTTTCTACTTTATTTTGCCCAAGTCATTGTACTAAAACTTTTTGAACTCTACAGTTATCATCAGAAAGTAGTTGCTTAACAGCAGACTTTCTAAACTTGTGCAGTATTGTCCCAGCAGTGTCTTACTTTTCCACTAGCACTCTCTAGTTACTGATCTTGTATGAAATTTCCTATATTTTGCTTACTTTAGCCTTTGTCAACCTCTCTAAATGACTCAGAAGTCTTTCCCCAATTTTAAGGACCATTTTCATTTTATCCCACTGTTAAGCTGTTCATTCTGAATTAATTTATATATTTTCTGGTAACTCTCAAATCGTAGCCCCTGCCCATTCCTTAAATTTTGGTCATTTTGACAGTTAAGTAGGAAAGTGTCAGCATCCCTTTTTTAAATCATTATCATGCAACCTTAGCCTACTTTTTATTTGTGCATGATCTGATATAGTTATTAGATGGGTCTCAAGTCTTGCTATCAAATACACATGCATCTGTGAAATGTAATGTCTGTACAGTGTGGCCCACTTATTGTATCTTAAGGAATAATGTGTAAATTCTAACAGAGTTCTAGCTGCTCAGTTCACACCAAATGTTCACATATATTTCTTCAGAATTGTACTCTCTTGTTACATTTTCCCTTCTAGGTTGCCCTGACATGCCCTCACTATTGCAAGTCAGGTGATAGTCCCCACCATTAAATGATATTCTGTGATTAAAGCTCATTATTTCTTATCAGATTCTCCTAAGCTTTATAACAGTAGTTTTAGGTGGAATCTAAATACATAAATACATGGCAGCATAATCCTTCTTCCCTGCCAGTAACCATGTGATACCACAAATCTACAATTTTTGCCCTTTTCTATCACTGTTGTGACCATTCTCACATTATTCATTCTTTTTTTTTGTCTCTGGCATTCTGCTGATTGTAAGTGTCCCATACTCGGGTCTCTCCAAATGGCAATAGCAACAATGCTATTTCTACTGCACACTTCTCAATATAGTTCAATACTCCTTGCTTTTTGTCTGTATCTGTAAGTTAGTTTACATTCCATGTTAATATTGACATATTATTCATTCTTATAAAAAGTTAATAGTTCAACACATTTTGCATGACAGCTGTTTTGAATATATTTCCATTTGTAGCTTACATGCTCACACTGACTGGTATGATTATTTTGTATGCAGCTGCTGCTTCTCATCACATTTTAAAACCCATGTCACAATTTTCCCAGATTTCTTGTTTCATAATGGTTGGGGGGTGGTGTAATGGTTAAGGTGTTTGCCTTACAAACACAAGGTACAGGGTTTGAGTCTCACAAGGGATAATTGGCTAAGCTTAAAATGGCTCGCAAGGGCAGTTAGCTTAGTACTAATCTATGAACCTATGAATAAAAAATAGAAGAAAAAATGAATACAGTTTCAACAAGAAAAGAGCACAGCAAATTCACAAAACTATGTACACTCTCTAAAAAAGAAGTCTGCATCTCCAAATAGGAGCAGTTGTCCCAAATCGGCTGCACCGAAAAATATTCCCTATGCTAAAGGTGAAGCTAACCATGTTAATGCACATGTTAGCACCTATATTCCCACTTAAACAGGTTATCTGTTCTTATTTTATCTTTCTTCTTCTCCCACATGTGAAAAACAACTTGGATACTTTCATTAAGCATTAAGTTCATCTTTAAGAAAAAGTGCACCTCAGATAAGTAAACTAAATTGTGTACTGCCGTATTTAATGCATTAAAGTACTAATGCTGCTGGAGAGGCAACTACTTGTATAACTTCACTTCCAACAGTATCAACCTTCATTTCTACCTTACCAAACTGCTTGACGGTATTTCTTTCAAAGTTAATTGTAGTGTGCCTCACAGATTTCACACAGAACACACTGTTTCACTGTACTGTTTGCCATACATCCACTCACCGGCAACCAATTTTTCCTATTTTTACACATTAGGTTGGGGTGTCACTTTAATAGTGACAAACATCTAGCGCCAAGCCATCATTCTTTTAAAAGTTAATTATGTTGTACATTGCATGTTTCAGTCAGAACACACTGTTTATACCATTCATGATTACTTAACTTGCATCTGCAGGCTGCTTCTCTTCAGCAAAAAGCAGGTGCCAGTAGAAAAATCCATCTACTTATTTTCCAGATGGAAGAAAGGACTAGAATTTTTCATGTTTTTTTTATAAAGTTCTCTTGTTTTTAAATAATTTTGCTTTAAAAGTTTGTCTCACTTAACCTAGTAATATTATTCGTGATATCTACCGCTATAATTTCCCCATAGCAGCCAAATGTTAATAATGTTATACTAACTTTAACTTTAGTCTTTAATTTCTTCTTACAGTGTAAAGCCCAGATACTTTACGACTAAGAAAAAGTTGTTTCTTTCTGTAATATCACTAGCATATCTACACTCGCTGATTAATCTCTTTCCCTGCACCTCACAGTACCTCTGACTGCTTACTATACATCACTACTTTGCAAAATAACATGCAGTTTACAAATATTAATAAGAAAAAATTTTGTACTTGAATTCACTTCCTCAGTCTGTTCAATGTCCCAAACATTAATGACATGAAGTGAAGATTGTGCTATATCGTTCTCCCATTAGTTTAATGCAGTCAAACTTCCAGTCTTCTTTTATCTGCTACATCTTGCAGAACCACAGTACATGTCTATACTATATTTAGTGGAATTGATGCTTTACAGATTCTCAAGTTTTCAGTAATTTGACTTCATTATGTCTGTCTCCTTGGCACAGAGGGATGGAGCCCTTACTGGGATCCATTGGACCTGCGTTTAATTAGTAGGCTTGACACTGGAGGAGCCAGTCAGAAAAGTGAAGGGGCATGGTCTGCTTGCCTCACCCAGAGGTAGGGAGGGTGGAGTGTATTGGGGGCACACAGAGTATGTGTGCTTTCCTTTGTGGATACCAGGGAAACTAACACTTGTGTAAGTAAGGGAATGGCCTCCATGGTCAGCCTGCTGTAGCCCTCACTACTCCAGTGCTTGACTTGATTGCATGGAGAGGCGCTACAACCAGCATGTAAAAAGACAAACCAACCCTGATGGCTGACTGAATAATAGCCTCACCCAAATGACCCAATGATGAGGAACAAATAGAATATATTTCATGAGGGGGGCTGATGATTGGCAAGCAGTAGAGAGCAAAAAACTGGCAAAAATTAATTTTCTTGACAGTTCTCTTCCTGATCATCTTCTCTCCCAACATTGGTTTCAGAATAGAATCCAAGTTACTCCCAAGCCTTCTAATCAGTTCTTAGGCTTGTTTTTTCCTGTCAGTTAAGCATTTTTCTCTGAAATAATGGAAATATTTTTGTTCATTTATCTATTTATTTATTTTGCTTTTATTTCTGATGTTCTTCATGTTTAACTGTTGCAGTCATTACATTTGGGTAATCTGCTGGCAGGTTGCCCTCAGTCGGCCTGAATAACAAAGTCTTGAGTCCTGCGTCGGTTGCTGTCTCCTCTTCCATGATGTCAGGTCGTCAGGGCAATAAAACATGCAGCCAACACCATTTTATTCAGTCTTTCTTGCCGCACGGTGCCCAAAGCAGAAGCAGTTCGCAAGTGCCGGTCGGCCGACTCATGAAATTTTCGCATTCGAGTTTCAGAACCAAAGTCTTCAAACTAAAGCTAAGTACCCCGTTGGGGAAACTTTTTCTTGCTCCTTACTGATGTCAGTAAAAGTTAATAATTGCATTACTTGTGGGAAGCAAATACCTCATAAGGATTTTCATTGGTACTGTATTCCTTGCCTAGGCCCAGATCATAACGTTCCTTGCTGTCGGTTTTGTGCTAGATTTAACCAACGCACTATTAAGCGTTGGTATATTTTTGCTTCTAAATATTTTGGATCAAGTTTGAATTATCCTGAAATATTGTCGGTTAGCAATCCGACTACCGGAGTTCACAAAAAAACGCAAAGAAAAAGATAGAGACAGACGGTCAAGGTCCAAAACCAACGACGAAGCTTCTCCTAAGCCAGTCACTGGTTCGCTGGTACTCACTGAGGCGCTTTTGCGGCCCCTGATACCCGCTACTTTTGAGTCGCAGGCCTCTTCTGAGACCCATTCGGAGTCCGGTATGCCGCGAGATTCTCAGAGTATTGAACCTGTGGATGTCTCTCTCTTGGATGGGCCCAGAGCTGCTGAGCAGGCACCGGCTTCTGAGGGTGTTTTCAGGCCTCAACATTTTTATATTAAACCGACGCCAGCCTCAAAAACAAGATCAAAAACATCTTCTATGTCTAAATAAATGATGCATGAGCCATGTGCTCAGGCCCCTACTCCTAAAAAAAACATAATCAAAATGGCTGAGGACTTAATTACCTTGATCAGGGGTTCCAAACCCGCCCCCCCCGCTAAGAGGCCCAGGCAAGGCACTGATTATGAATCTTCAGATCAGGTTTCCGTTTCTTCTGTTTCCTCCTCTGATCAGGAATTTTCTATTCCACTCTATGAGGATTCTGATGCAGGAGAATCCATCCTATCTGCATCTTTTCCTGTGGATTACTCTTTTGGAGAAACTTTGCATACTTTAAGGGAACATTTTCACTGGGAGAGAATCAGGACTTCTCTGAATCAAAAAAGAGGCTTAGGGATTTCCTTCTTCCTCAGGATAGGCCTTTGGCAATACCTGCTGTATTAGACATTGTTGATGATGTGTTTACGGAATCAAGCATGGCTCCTGATTCCCTACTTCCGGTTCCTAGTAAGCCAGACAGATATTACAGGGTTCCTGACTGCCACAAATTTCTATTCAAAAATCCTGCTGCTGATCCTGAGACTATTTTACAGGGTCCCAAGGTTGTAAAGGCCTCTACAGCCAAAAATCCTACCCCCTCTGATAGAGATTCCAGGGTGCTGGATAGATGGTGAAAGAAGGTTTTATACATCTACAACCTTGTCAATTAGGGCCTTAAACTGCCAGTTTCATATGCTTAAATATCAACAGCATGTTATGGGCTTACTAAAACAGAAAATGATGATTTCTGATTGTGTGGAAAATAAAGAATTACAGGAATTATTGCATTCAGCAGAACAGGTTTTAAAGCATTCTTTGCAATGTGGTTTTGATTCCTTGGAGGCCTCTTGCAGGGCCGCAGTTACTGGATCTGTGATTATAAGGCATGCCTGGCTCAAGGAGCAAAATCTGCCTGATCATGTTAAAGCTAAATTGTTGGATGCCCCCTTGCAGCATGATACTCTGGTAATAAGGCAGAAGAGGTTTTTAAGAAAATGGAAGACAAAGCTAAATCTATGCAAACTGTAAAAGATGTCTTGCAAGTGCAGCCACCCAGGTTCAGTAGGCACTGGCCTACTAAAAATTGGTCCTTTCCTGTGTCCAACAGAGCTACTCAAGGCAAATCCAGGCACTCAAAAGGCTCCAGATACCAATCACAGGGTTCTTTCACGTCAAAGCAATGGGGTGTCCCCACCTCCAAATCTGGAGGAAACAAAGCACAACCCTACAGTAAGCAGTCTGAATGACTTTCCTCTACCTTCACCAAGCACTTGCCTTTTGGCAGCCCCCTTGGGGGGGAAACTAGCACTTCATGCTCAAAAATGGCAGTTAATTACCCAGGACAAGTGGGTATTAAACATAGTATCCCAGGGATACAGATTTAATTTCCATACTTTTCCAATTCCAAACGGATGGCCAGATCTGCCACAAAATCATTGGGCAGAGGCCCAGAAACAAGTAATGTCCCTCCTGGATATGGGGGCTATTCAACCAGTACCAGAAAAGGAAAAAGGGCAAGGTTTTTATTCAAGACTTTTCCTGGTACCCAGAAAAGACAATGCCTGGCTTCCAATACTGGACTTATAGATTTTGAGCATGTTCCTGGACATTCCAAAATTCAGAATGCTGACTTTACAACAGCTACTGTCTATGCTGGGCAAGAACGCTTGGTTAGTGACTCTAGAGTTAAAAGAGGCATACCTGCATATCCCAATAAGGGAATCATGCAGAAGATACCTCTGCTTCAAGGCAGGCTTTTTGCATTACCAGTTCTCTGCACTGCCCTTTGGCTTATCTACTGTGCCCAGGGTCTTTACAAAGTGCCTGGCACCAGGAATTGTATTCTGCAGACAAAGAAGCATACAGATTTATCCTTATCTGGACAACTGTCTCATTCAAGCAGAGGACAAGGACACTCTTCTTCAACATCTGGCATTTGTAAAAAGGCTTCTAACGTGCCTAGGGTACACAATAAATTAAAATAAATCCCAACTGGTACCCTCTCAAACAATTACATTCCTGGGTGCAAGCTTGAATACAACTGCCCGGATGGCTTACCTTATGCCAGACAAACAAAGGCAACTGACAACATACTTCAAATAAATGGCAACAAAAACCCAGTTATCTGCAAGACAAATTCTGCAGGCTTTGGGATTCATGTCATCCTGCATTCTACTAATTCCATATGCGAGACTGCATGTGAGGAAACTACAATGGTACCTAAAAAGTTTATGGAGTCAACATTGTCACAGTCTGGAAACAGTAATTCCTCTCATTCCCTGCCTACAGCAGGAGTTTCTTTGGTGGGCAGAGACATGTCGCCAAAACAAGGGACTGTCATTCACTCTACCTCCTGCCACCCAAACCCTAACTACAGACTCATCAGACTATGCTTGGGGGCCCGACTTGGCAGGGAGATGCATTCAGGGCAAATGGAGCCCAAAACAAATGCATCTGCATATCAACCAGAAAGAGATGCTAGCTGTTCAGAATGCAGGACAACTACTGATAAAGACGGACAACACCACGGTTATGTGGTCCATAAACAAGCAAGGGGGTACACATTCCTACCCCCTTTGCAGACTAGCCATGGCATTGTGGAACACAGCTTTGACTAACCAAATACATCTTCAAGCTCAATTCCTGCCAGGAAAACAAAATACTCTGGCAGATGACCAAAGCAGAAATCGTATGGACCCGCACGAATGGAAACTGGATACACAAATCTTCAGCATGTTAACACAGAAATGGGGGAGCCCAGACGTAGATCTATTTGCCTCTCCCCAAAATTATCAACTGGACAAATTCTGCACAAGAACTTATCACAGAAAAGCATGGAAAGTGGATGTCCTATCCTTCAGTTGGAAAAACCTATCAGTCTATGCCTTTTCCCCTCTGCCTCTTCTCTCCAAGGTCTTACTAAAAGTCAGACAGGAAAAACCAAAAATGATCCTAGTTGCTCTGGACTGGCCTTGCCAGCACTGGTACCCAATTCTAAGGAATATGTCTCAAGTCCCTCCCTGGTACTTGCCTCAAATACCTCATCTACTGTCTCAGCAGAACAATCAAATTCTGCACACTCCACTCCAAACTCTGAACCTTGCAGCATGGCTGATCATTTAATTATTCAAACAACACCTCTCAGTAAATCTGTGATGGATGTCATTTTGGAAGCCAGAAGGCCTAGTACTAGAAAATCTTATGCTGATAAATGGAAGAGATTCTGTGCTTGGAACCAAGCACAAGGAACAGACACAGCAAAGCACAATATTCCTCAGATTTGACAATATTTGACTGAGATGCTTGACTAGGACCTATCTTTTTCTTCGATAACAATCCATGCCTGTGCCATCCTGGCTCATTACAACACAGAGCCTCCCCTCTTTTCTCATCTTCTGGTTAAACAGTATCTTAGGGGGGGGGGGCAACAATTTAAGGCTTCCCAGAAGATCACCAACTCCTGCATGGGACCTCAACTTTGTTCTGGAAAAACTCACCCTGCCTCCATTTGAACCAGGAGCTACTGCGGATATAAAATTTCTATCTTTTAAAACAGCTTTCCTCTTGGCAGTCACTTCAGCAAGAAGGGTTTCAGAACTACAGGCTCTCATGGTTGTGGAGCCTTTTATTGCATTTTACCCGGACAGGGTGTCCCTCAGGACCAATCCTTCTTTTATGCCTAAGGTGGTATCCAGTGTGGCCCTTAACCAGACAATTCACCTGCCAACAATTTACCCAAATCTGCAGAACAAGGGGGAGCAGATTCTGCATTCATTGGATGTACACAGACAATTAAGATTCTACTTAAACAGGACCAAATCTCTAAGAACGTCTGAGCAACTACTGGTAACATTTGCTGCAGGTTCAGAGGGGAAGGCTATATCAAAGCAGACTATTTCTAACTGGATAAGCCATTGCATTAGTTTCTGCTACTTGCACCATGGTAAACCTGTGCCCAAGGGGATCAGGTCACATTCCACCAGGGCTGCCTCTACCTCAGCAGCTTTTCTCCGAGGGGTTCCAACTAAGGACATTCTAGAGGCTGCTACTTGGAGCTCTGTTCATACCTTCACAAAGCATTATCATTTGCCTCTCTTCTCCAAATCCAGGGCAGGCTTTGCCACTGCAGTTCTGCAGAGCCTTATAGCCACTCCTAATGCTATTTAGTTCCATCCTCCCATCCATAGCTTTGGGATTCTACCCAAATGTAATGACTGCAGCAGTGAAACACGAAGAACATAGTACAGTTGTATACACTTACCATAAATGTAGATGTTCGAGTATACACTGTTGCAGTCCTGGTTATCCACCCGCCATCCCCCTTTTCTGTACCTTTTCTTTCCTTCACTATATACTAAAGCCTTGGTGGTGTATTTGCTTTTAGATGAAGGTAAAGCTTATGTTGCTAAAAGTGCATTTACATATATTGCTGTTTATATATATATATATATATATATATATATATTTTTTTTTTTTTTTTTTTGCTCCCCATTTGGGGGGCACCTGATATCTGGGGCAAGAAAAACTGATTAAAATGGCATCGGCTGCATGTTTTATACCCCTGATGACCTGAAGTCATGAAAGAGGAGACTGCAGCCGACGCAGGACCCAAGACTTTGTTATTCAGGCCAACTGAGGGCAACCTGCAAATGTTATGACTGCAACAGTGAGTACACTTGAACATCTACATTTATGGTAAGTGTACACAACTGTACTTTATTTGTTTTCTAACCAAGTTGATGGTCTGGTCCAAGACATTTTTTCCGGTGTTACTCATGCTAAGAAGCAAAACAAACTAGCAGGTATAAAGGCAAGCATACTTGGAAACTGGCAAAGACAAATGTAAATATTTACATGGGAATGTGACTTTTTTAAATGTTGATGGTACACAAATGAGATAAATGCATATATAGAATACATAACAGGATAAACAATAGAATATAAACATAATGGAAATTCAACAAATTGGAGTTGGTGCACTAAAGTAAATTAGTAGAGGTACAGATTACAGAAAAGCGAAACAAAGTATTTACAGGTAGATTGCTATATAAATGGTGGTACTTAAATTAAATAAATTAGTCAGGAACAAGAAAGCAACAGATAAATAATGCAGAGCAGTTGGAATAATATACTAGTTAGTTTGTTGGGATTATTCAAAAATTGTCTACATTTATCCAGCATCTTTGAAGCAATTACATTTATCTTAATTGTTTAGAAATTCTTTTTTACTTTTTCTTAAAAAGGGAAATTTAAGTCTACTATCATTGCATGGACTGTTCCAGGAAGCTGGATTTTGTTTTGTGAAAGATCTTTTCCAAAAGGCAATGGTAAAGTGGGGCCTATTTAATTTAAAGGTGCTGGAGCTGTGAACTATACATAAATGTTTATGAGCTGAGAGTTTATTGTTAAGTTGAGAGCAGTGTCCGTCATGAAAAACTTGTGAGTGTATCAATTAAGAAAGTAGATTTAGCTGTGATAAAGGTAGCTACTTGACTTGTGGGACATAGTTGCTGTGATGCTGTCCATGGTGAGTTAAGTTTCTAAAGGCTTTATTTTCTATAGTCTGGAGTAAAGATGTGTTTTGCATAAATGCATTGGTAAGGCAAGGTGCATTCCAATCTGAGATTAGAACATTTATTGTAGTGGTACTGTGTACTTCATACATGAGTATGTTAGAAATGTTGTGTACCATTTTTACTTATTGGAAGACTTTGATAGTTGCATTGTTGATATGCAGGTGGAGAGAGATCGAGTCATGTGGCAGTATCCCCAGATGTTTTCATTCTTTAGTTAAAGAGGGTAGTGTCTCATGAGGGTCATAAATGTGAGGTAGATAAATGTTGGTTAGTTGTCTAGGTGACCCAAAAATTGTGGCAGTGGGCTTGTAGGTGTTGATATCCAGTTTATTATGAGTAAGCCAATTCAAAGTGGAGGTGAAATGAGATTGTAAAGTTAGTGACATTTGAGAGAGGTCTCTGTGAGCTGAGGTGACATTTGTGTAGTAGGTGAAATTTAAGTGTGGAAGTTCCCATTGTAGTTACTTTATGAATAGGGAGATGAGAAGGAAAGCTAAGACAGAGCATTGGAGAACTCCAGGTTTATTGTTCCCTGTTTAAGTGAGAGAGTTAGGAGGAGAGATTCGGAATGTTTTGTTGGATAAGCAGTTTTAAACCATTGTGAAACTAGGGTCAGATAATTTGTAAAGAAATAGGTTGCAAACAGTTGTTTCAAGTACCCTTTTCAGGTCAAGAAATATTGTTCTTTCAAGGACTCCTTTGCCTATATTTGAAAAAAAAATCTTGAACAAAGCAGACTATTTCAGAATAGTTGTCTCATGCTACTTCCTTTTGTTACATGTGCTATAATAAAACTATTTTAGGCAATATCTATACTCATTATACGAGAGGCTTGGTTTTATCTGTGGCTTTTTAGACAGCTTTGAATTCTAGACGTATTTTAGAAGCAACAACTTGATTGTCTGTGCACACTTTTGCAGAACAGTAACCGGATTCCTTTCCAATGTCTCGGACAGGATTTGATAAGACTGTTCTCTGGGGGCTCCTGGACCGTCATCCTACCTCTTCCCAGTTGGGAGCATGGCAGTCCTTCAAAATTGATTTTGGCAAATACAAAGAAACTGAAGCTAGTTCGCTGAAACCTCCTTTGAAGAAAGTGGAGATTGCCTCTTTCTCTACTGTTGAGCGATCTCAGAGCTGATGTATGTAATTCCAGGTGGTTTAGTGGATGTCCCCCAACATGGGGAGTGCAAGACGGCTTGCCCCCCCCCCGGTAAAAAAATAAAAATGTTTCAATGTTTGCTGAAGGTGGTTATGGCAACCTGGTTTTGGTTTATTTGCCTTTATCAAAACCACCTTCAGTGAATCAGCATGACCCCATCCCAGGTATATTAAGCTATGGTACACTACCCATATATCTTAGGCAATAGCTTCAGTGATCCATATGAAGAACATAACATAGTAGTGTAAATCAACTTACCATAACAGTAGATGTTTGAATGAACACTGATGCAGTAACCACTCCCTCCCTCTATCCCTCTTATTTGTGTATGTTTTTTATGGTGGGTTGTGGACATGTAGAAGTATATTCCTAGCATTTTCCTTCTCATGGCTTTAGACTCCCACTCTTTGTTGGCAAGAAAGCTCCAAACAGCTTGGTACCCAAACCTGACTTTTAGTCAGCTCAGCTTGAGCTAACAGCTTGGGTGCTTGGAAGATGCATTGAAGTTTTGAAAGTTGGCTGGCTATTATGTCCTTAGCAAGATGTAACCCATTTAGCTTAGGCTGTTGCAGTAATCATTCAAACATCTACTGTTATGGTAAGTTTATTACACAACTGTGCTTTTTTATACAACAGTACATTGGTTTTGAAACATAGCTGTAATGTTTTAGCGGAATAACAGCATTTTTATTCTAATAAAGTTACCAAAAATGTGAATGCCTGTTTTGGCTTAAAACCTCAATTGCAAAGTTATTGTAATTGCTTGTTACAATGTTTTATAAATATTTGCACTTTTTTGTTTTTTTATGTAATCCTTGTGGTGTGTGGGAAATTTGAAAGAATGCCATTGCTTTACCTGAAAAAAAAAAATATAGAAATGTAAAATTACCCGCGGCACAAAGTAAGATGATGGAGGTACAGACGATAATAATCTGCTTATGTTACAGTACAAATAGAGACTTAACATTGATAAATTTTTCACTGCCACTGACATGTTGAGTTCACAGGTGACACACATCAAGAGCAACCATTGCCAGCCACCCTCTAAAATTTTCAGTTGACTGTGGCAGTGTGCATATATTATATCTATAATAAAATGCTACCCTTTGAAGTTCAAGCTACTGTATATTGACAAATGTTGAACTGATTAATTTACAATAATATTGTGGAGAGGAATATGGTATTAAGTAAAGCAGTTTAATTTTGATGTTTCTGTATTTAAATTTGTGGCTTGGGGATCTTGTGTAGAAAGATGGTTCTTTAAGTGACATAAGCAGACACTATTTCCTCCTTCTATATTAATGTAGTGATAAATATCAGTTATTTCTTTATTGTAAAATTAAAAGGATAACATAATGCACTTAAAATATTATGATGGTCAGCAAATAACAGAACAGCCTTTGCAATATTTTAACCAGTGCAATATGTACTTTCTCTTCTCAAACTTTGCTCACTCCATAGAGTGTGAATGGCCGATTTTTCTAGTAAACTGGCAACAATTTTTAAATAACTAAAGATTTTAAGTTGTGTATCTCGCCTTCATTCTTGCTGGTTGGGTTACGACTCTGCCATCTTCAAAAGCTCGAGAGCTGTTTACTGGCTCGAGGCTACCCCATATCCCATGATGCCTGGCAATTAGCTACCCAGATCTCGTTTGCCGCTTCAGACTGCGAGGTTGTCTTACTGGCTCAGGCTCGTATACTTTATTGTATTTTTTCTAAATTTACTACAACTTTTTCTTGTTAGTGTACCTAATTACTTAGTTTTAATATTTCCCAAGCTAGATTCCCTAGATAGCTTTTATCCTTCTTGTTTTTCTGGAAAACTCATTTTAGTTAGAGAGTTTTCCCCACCCCTCCCCCTCCCTTCCTTTAGTGGTAGCAAGTTAGAGGCTAACCCTTTTTTCTTGTATATCTCTAGTAAAAAAATATATATACATATAGTATAGATTGTTTTTTGGGTAGTGTTACTAGTAGTAGATTTACTTTGTTTTTAGAGTGTGTTAGCTGTATAGTTTAGTTTGTTATACCTGCTAACTAGTTTTTTGCTTGTGTGTGTGTCCGTGTTTTCTCCTTGGTTTGTGTGTGTGATATCATGTCCAAGGATACAAAAGTGTCCGGATTCAAGAAGTGTGACTCATGCTGTCAGAAGATGTCTCTGACAGATGGTCGCACGTCTTGTGTCTACTGTCTGGGCACAGTGCAACTGCAGGACTCTTGTTCGGTCTGTCATGCTTTCAGCCCAAGGGTCCTGCAGGAGTGCAAAAATAAGTTGATCCTTAGGGGTTTGCTTAAGCCACAGGATTCACCGGCTAAGGCTCAGCCTGCAAAATCCTCCAAGCCATCCAAGTTTTCACCTCCAAGTACTGAGCTGTCGTTGGGTGAAACACCACCATCCGCCTCTGCTCCGGCCTGAGCCGATGTACTTCCCTCGCAGTCGGCTCCAACACGAACCTCGGAGCCGTCCGTGAGTCGAAAAAGATCTAGGTCTCCCTCCTTGGAGTCGATACGCTCAGCTCCACGGTCATCTCTGCGCCAGTCGGAGCCCAGCCATAAGTCCTCCCACTCCTCTCGGTCCTCCAGACTTTCAGATCATGATTTGGAGAGCGTGGTCAGCAGGTTGCTGAAATCGCAGGCCCTAGCAAAAATGTTGTCCAGCCCCCCTCATCAGGTGTCGGTTCCGTCCACTTCTGCAAATATTCCTCCTCAGACTCCTCCCTTGAGTTCGTTGGGGTTCGAATTGTGGAACCGTCAGCTCCGATATCTTCTCCTTCGGTTCGGTCGTTGGCTCCGATCCCATCCTTGGTTCCGTCCTTGGAGGGTCTGGGCGCCGGGACTCCCTCGTCGGCTCAGAAGAAGCGAGTGGCATCAGACCCTTGTCCGACCCCGCTCTCCCTCTCGGAGCTTCAGCGCAGGTGAGCTTGGCTCCCACATCGGCTTTGGAGCTGTCCCCATCGGTGCAGAGAGGGATTCTGATTTCTTCTGAACCAGAGTCTTCTCTGCGTCCGGGCAGGGACGCCGTCAAGGTCATGAGGAGTGTACTGGCTCCTGAGCCAGTCCCACGATCAACCCCATCGGCTCCTCCCCTATGGTGCCTGCGTCTGCCTCTGCCCCTCCTCCTGAACCCAAGCGTGGGGAACCAGAGCTCCAGGGCACCCCATTGGGTGTTTCTTCCTCTTCCGAGGCCTCCCCTGATCACTCAGAGGAGCCACCTCATAAGAGGAAGTGTAAGAGGAAGCACGTTGACTCCCCTGAGTCTGTCACATCAGATACTGACTTAGAGGATTTGGAAGGGTCCTGGAGATCCCCCTCTGAAGATGTCTCCTTTTCAGACATCCTTGAAATCCTTAAGCAGAGGGGGAACTGGAATAACCTAGCTCCTTCCGAGGATGAGTCGGTATTTCTGGACGTGTTTGGTTCCCGACCCTCCACCTCCCGGGTGTGTCCGCCTTTCGACCCCCTTATGTCTGTGGTGGCTTGGAAGGCATGGTCAGCTCCAGACACAGTGGAACCAACCCCCAGGAGATCTGCTAAATGTATAACTGCACCTCAGGACAAACAGTTTTTATCTAAGGGCATACCTGTTGATGCCATGGTGGTAGCAGCAGCCACAAAGAGGGAGTTGGCAGAAACTTCATCATCTGTCCATCCTCCTAACAAAGAGTCTAGGACTATGGACAGATATGGGAAGCGAATGTCTGCTTCAGCGGCCTTCTCTATGAAGTCTCTGAATTATTTGTGCCATTTCACCCTCCTTCAGAGGGATCTCCTTAAAGAGCTTGGAGATACTCTCCAAGATCCATCAGCTGTGGGGGCTCAAGCTAAGGTGGCCTCCCAGCTGGCGACTCTGAATTCAGTTGTTAACTCCTCCATGAGGCTCATTTCTTATGCAGCCGATGGTGCAAGTAGAGCCGCAGGCACAGGCGTCGCCCTTAGGAGGCACTCATGGATGCGGCTATGTAATTTTGCGGAACCCTTCAGAGCGTCTTTCACCAATATCCCCTTTGATGGCTCCGCTCTCTTTGGACCACAGGTGAAGGACACACTAACCAGGTTTGAACAGGAAGGCAAGACTCTCTGTGCCGTGGGAGTCCATTTTTCCACTCCTTCCAGACCATAACCAAGGGTCAGAAGAGTGGAAAAATGTGGTTCTATAAATCCCAGGGAGCCTTGCCTGACACACATGGTGAGTTCCGCTCCAAGGGCAGAGGAGGGAACAATAACAGATGTGGCCATCGTGGCGGGGGGGGGGGTCCGAAGAACCAGGGCAGCAGAGAATCCTTCTCTGAGAAGCCCTTTCAGCATCCCTGAAGGGCTGCTTGGCTGCCCGCCTCTGGAGGCAGTCGGGGAAGACTTTCACTGTACCCCAAAGCCTGGCAGAATCTAACTCAAGACAAGTGGGTACAGTCAGTCATATCTGGAGGTTACAAAATTCCCTTTACTGAACCCCCATTATCGTCAAACAAGTCCCTTCCAGATGTTCCACCCAATCTAAGGGACCAAGCAGTCAAAGAAATTTCAAAGCTGCTACACAAAAGGGTCATTCAGGAAGTCCCAGCAGACTAGATAGATCGGATCCGGAACTTACTCGAGATTCTTTTTGGTACCAAAAAAGACAGGGGACTGGAGACCCATTCTGGATCTCAGCAGACTAAACAGGTCTGTACAAAGAACAAAGTTTCAGATGGTCATGCTACAGTCCGTTCTACCCTTCCTGGGTCAGAACAATTGGATGTGCTCTATAGATCTTCAGGATGCATACTACCACATCAAAATGCACAGGCGCTCCAGAAGATTCCTTCGCTTCCCGCTGGGAGCCAGTCATTATCAGTTCAGAGCTCTGCCCTTCGGTCTCACCACAGCCCCCAGGGTGTTCACCAAATGCATGGCAGTGGTTATGGCTCACCTGAGACGTCAGGGATTCCAGATCTTTCCATATCTAGACGACTGGCTCCTCACTGCTTCCACCAGGCATCACCTCCTGCAAGCCAGGGATTACACCATCAAAACTTGCTCCAGGTTAGGTATCACAATAAATTTCGAAAAATCTGTATTGTTGCCCTGTCAGCATATCACTTATATAGGCGCAAATCTAAATACCAGGAACATGTTTGCGAACCTTCCACCAGACAGGGTTTCACTAATTCGCCAACAAGTACAGATTTTATTAACATGCAAAACGATTCAAGTCAGGTTCATCCTTCAAACACTGGGTTCCATGGCATCAGCAATTCTTCTTGTTCCCCTGGCCCGCTTTCACATGAGAATCCTCCAGTGGCTTCTATTCACACAGTGGTCCTTCCAACAGCTTTCCATGTCTCACAAGATTATGATCACAGAAGCATGCAAGAAGCACCTCGCTTGGTGGATGGTCTCCCCATCAGTGGCCCGGGGCAGACCATTTGTGCCATCCCCTCCAGTCACCACAGTGACCACAGATGCCTCCCTGATAGGGTGGGGGGGCATTATCAGGGCAGGACAGTCCAAGGCACCTGGCAACCTCACGAGTACCATTTGCATATAAATGTCTTGGAGATGAGAGCCGTGCTTTTAGCGTTGCAAGCCCTTCAGGACTCTCTCCCTCCCGGGACCATTGCAATCCAGACGGACAATATGTCAGTGGTGTGTTACATCAACAAGCAGGGCGGAACCAGATCCTATCCTCTATGTCGAGAAGCACTCAGACTCTGGCAGTGGGCGATCTCTTCCCAATGTTTTCTGATAGCAACACACATCCCTGGGAGTTCCAACGTCATCACAGACAGGCTCAGCAGAGCAATTCTCATGCCCCACGAGTGGTCTCTGAATCATGTAATTGCGGAACAAATCTTTCGCAAATGGGGTCAGCCTTGCTGCGACCTGTTCGCCACACCTTTCAACAGCAAGTGCAACAATTTTTTCTCCCTTCTTCCACTTCCCGACCATTCCCCCATAGACACTCTAGTCCACGATTGGCCTCAGGGACTTCTTTACGCTTTTCCTCTGTTTCCCCTAATACCCAAACCCATACACAGAGCAACTGCATTGGGTTGCAAAATGATCCTCATTGCCCCTTACTGGCCTCGACAGATATGGTTCCCATTCCTGCATCATTATCTTCTCAAGCAGCCTTGGATTCTGGATCCTATTCCAGATCTACTGATTCATCAATCAGGCAGACTGCATCGATTCCTTCAAACACTCCAGCTCACAGCTTGGTTGCTCCACTTCCAACCTTAGCCAGGCTTCCTAATATTTCCTCCTCTGTGCGGGAAATTATTATCTCATCGCACAAATCTACAACTAGGAAAACTTACGCTAGCAAGTGGAAACGTTTTTCTTGCTGGGCAGAGGCTAAGAATATCGATCCCTTTTCAGCCCCTGTCCATGAGATTCTGGAATTTTTAGCGGAACTCTTTCAATTTGGGTTCCGCTTCTGCTACAGTCAGGGTTCAGTTAGCTGCCATTTCGAATTTTCACATTGGGATGTCTTCTAATAACATCATGTCTCATAAGCTGTGTAAAGCCTTCCTCAAAGGAACTACTCTGCTTAGGCCCCCAGTGAGGGATCCCCCACCTCCGTGGGATCTAAATTTGGTGCTAGCTTCCCTAATCTTGCCACCTTTTGAACCTGCAGCATCTTGCTCCATTAAGTCTTTATCCTGGAAGACTCTCTTTCTGGTAGCCATTACTTCTGCCAGACGTGTTTCGGAGCTTCAGGCTCTATGTACTCGTTCCCCTTACTTAGTTTTCCATAACGATAAGGTCTCTCTAAGGACCAATCCTTCCTTCCTTCCAAAGGTCTGTACACAAAATAATTTGAATCAGTCCATAGACCTTCCTGTGTTCTTTCCTAATCACACCAATAACGCAGAATATAAATTACACCAGTTGGATGTTCATAGACAGCTGCATTTTTATTTGCATAGGACGAAGGACATCAGGAAATCCGACCAACTCTTCATTTCTAATGCTGAGGGCAGACGGGGCCTTCTGGTCTCAAAGGTAACATTGTCTAGGTGGCTGTCTCACATTATTTCATTCATTTACCAGCTGAGAAACGAAAAATTATCTACCAAACCTAAAGGCCACTCTACTAGGTCACTGGCTACCTCGGTGGCCTTCCAATCTAGGTTACCCATGGAATCTATCTGAGCAGCTGCTACGTGGACTAAACCACATACCTTCATTTCTCATTACAATTAGACTTTGCTTCCAGGAACAGGGCAAATTTTGGTTCCACTGTTCTGAAGAGTCTGTTCCATTGAGCCACCCAGGATAGTAGGTGCTAGGAACACTGTCCTAACCAGCAAGAATGAAGGCGAGATAGACAACTTAACATAAAGAAGTTATATACCTACCATAATGTTCCTTGTTAGTTGTCTTCTTCTCGCCTTCTTTCTTGCGTCCCACCCTCCTTCCCTCTATCCTAGTGGATCGAGAGGATCTCCCTTATTCAGATTTCATTGGCTGAACCTTTTCTGGTTGTTGTTTCTGCTTAGATAGCTTCATAGTTAGGTCCAAGGGGCTACTTGGGCAGAATTCTTCTTTAGTTATGTCTGGAATAGTTTTTTCAAACGAGATCTGGGTAGCTAACGCCAGGCATCATGGGATATGGGGTAGCCTCGAGCCAGTAAACAGCTCTCGAGCTTTTGAAGATGGCCGAGTTGGAGCCGAGGATCGGCTCCTAACCCAACCAGCAAGAAAGAAGGCGAGAAGAAGACAACTAACATGGAACGTTTGGTAGGTACATAACTTCTTTTTTCATTATGTTCAGTAGACATTTCCTCTCATTTAGTAAGGCATTCCTTCAACTTCCCAAGTTGATTAGACTTGGAGGTTTTGCCCTACATTTAAAGTTGCCTTTCCATGTAAGTCAGTAGGAGGATGTCTTTTGACAACAACTTTTAAATTCAGTCTCTGAGAAACTGTGTAGCTGATTCCCACCAAATGTGGTATTGTACTTGTCCTGATTGAGCTTGTGCCATATTAGTTTTCACAAAAACGGGGCAGTAGAAAAATAGTTATTACAGTCTGATATTGCTGGCCTTATCTATGAACTTGAAGTTTAGCTCTTACTGTTGCTGCACTAGTGTAGTGCAAACACATTATTAGACTACACTCGTGTCACAGATTTATAAATGTTGCTGGTTTTATTTATACATAGGTCCAGTACTTCAACATCTCGCCCTTTACTTTTTGATGTATTTTATCCATGCCAAGTGCCCAAACTGCCAGTCTTTCTGTACTACAGACAATTGTTATTAATTACATTTTCTGTGGAAATATACAGACTGCTGGTTTTATTTATACATACGTCTTGTGCTCAAAAACTAACCCTTTATTTTAATGGACTGCTATTTATTTTATACAAGCAAGTTGTCACATAAATAGTATTAGTTATTTTGTAAAATATGGTATATATTTTTGTGCAGCTTGCTGAAGAATTGATGGATGAGCAGTGGAAGAAGAACAATCCATACTTGCGGCAGGTAACCTATTGGCTAGGTTTTCTAATTTTAATGTATATTGTGACATTTTTATGAAACGTGAGATCACTTCAACTCAGTTTAATCTCTGCTTAAACTTTTTGCATTGAAAATATTTTACTGAAGCATGCTACTGTGTGTCTTAACAAGGCAGTGCCCACAGCTATAAGCATTGCAAGATATGCATGTGTTTATTATTGTAATAAGCTCCAACCTCTTGCTTTTATTTATGCATATAAGTGTATTTGAGCAAGAAGTGATGCTTGCTGAGCTACAGTAAGTGGAGTTCTTTTGCAGCTTATGGTGATTGTGGGTATCAATTTGTATGTGTTTAAGTGGTTTACTATCAAAAGCACGAAAATCTCTTGCGCAAATGGTGATTTCTGCAACAAATAACATTGACTCGTACATATTAAGTAGGTTGTATGGTCGACGAAACAAAGTCGACAAATTCTGTCGACCATAGTTTGTAAATCCCCCATTCACATCAGTGCTGTGAATCCCTGCCCTGTGTGTGTCCTTCTAAACAGACGTACACATGAATGTTGACATTCCAACTGTCGCTCCTACCATGGTCGAGGAGGTGGCTGTCGTACATGTCAACGTTGACCTTTTGATTGTAAACCGTTTTAAACTTTCATAGAATACTTTTGTTTGGAAAAAACAAACATAACTGTTAATAAGTGCTGGTTGAAGAAATCTCTTTCCACTGATACCCAGTGTACTTCGTTTACTTTTGAAGATTCAGAATGAATCCCCACAGATCATTGTTGTGACTCCCTTCTGACCCAGGCAGCAGTATTTCTTCCTTCTTTTGGAATTGTTCAGAAGCAGTTACTACAGACTTCTTCACAGACTGGAGTTACTCACATGAGAACAGGGTGTTTGACACATCGTGACCTCAAACAATTAAAACTGATTGCCTGGATGATAGGGTCTTAATACTTTTCAGGTACTTGGTTTCTGTGGTCATGTAGCAGGTATTAATGGATGCAAGAAAGCCTGCTATTAGAAGATCATATATAGGCAAATGGAAAAGGTTTTCTAGTTGGTGCCAGGAAAACAACCATCACCTATTCAGGGCTAATGTTTCTCTGGTTTTACAGTGTTTGTGTGAGCTACAATCTTATGGGTTGTCTTACTTCTCGGTTAAATTTCATTGTCATCCATTTCAGTATGTCTGCCCATAGATGTCCTTTAAATGCATTCTCCTGTGAAAATGTTTTTGAAAGGGATGCTACATAAGAAGTCTCCTAGAAAGCTGGTGACTCCTTGGGATCTTAATTTTGTGCTAGAGAAGCTAACAGATACTCCATTTGAACCAGCTCATGTGGCACATGTGAGGCTCAACACTGAAGGCAGTCTTGTTGATTGCTCTGACCTCTACAAGAAAAGTTGCAAGCTCTTAATGTTGGGTTAGCTTTATCTCGTTTTTCACAGAGACAGGGTTTATTTAAGAACTAATCCTTTTATGCCTAAAGTGGTATCTGAGTTAATTTTAAAGCCGAGCTATTCATCTCCTCATTTTCCAGAACCTAAAACTGAGGGAAAAAGGATACTTCATATCTTGGATGCCCACAGACATCTTGGGTACTGTCTTGATGGAACAAAATCCTTCAAAACTTACTATCAGTTGATCATTTCTTGTGATGGTAAAAAGGGACAACCTGTGTCAAAGTGGACCATTTCCAAATGGTTGTCCAAGGCTATTACCTTTTGTTATTCACACCACAACAGAACTATTCCAGGCAAAGTCAAGGTGCACTGTACCAGAGCCTCGGTTTCATCTGTGGCTTTTTGAAAAGGGGTGGAGTCTAGAAGTATTCTAGAAGCAGCAGCTTGGTACTCTGTGCATACTTTTGTAAAGCAGTTTAAACTAGATTCCTTTTCCAGGTACAGGACCAGCTTTGATAACATCATTTTCCAGGGGCTCCTGGACCCTTCACCTTTCATTTCCCAGTTGTTCTAAGCCATGGGACACTACCTGCAGTAATGAATGTGAAGAACATAGTACAGTTGTGTAAGCAAACTTAATATAACAGTAGGTGTTAGAATGGTCCTTGATGTATCTGCTCCCTTCTGCCATCCTCTTTATTTGCTGTGTTTTTATGCCAGAGGGTGGACATGTATTTTTTTTTCTTTTCCTAGAAATTTCTTCTCAAGACATGGCCTCCTCCTTTCAAATGGCATAAAATCTCTGAAGAGCTTGGCATCCAAGCCTATCTTGTTAATCAGCTCAGCTTAACTAATGGTTTGGGCATATGGATGATCCCTTGAAGCTTTGGAGGCTGTCCAGCTGTTATATCATATGCAGGATACAACCCATATACAGTAGCTTAGGCTACTTCCATAATGATCAATGGAACATTTTCTGTTATGGTAACTACTTAACACAACTGTTTTTTTCTTATCTAAATTAGCTGAATCTCTTGTAGAAAATTGCATTTGAATAAGTTCTTCAAGTGTTTATTTGTACAGTCTTCTTTGAGAAGGATCACTGTATCAGTAAATCATAACATTTGTGTTTGCCCATCTTTCTGTGATCGATTTCCACATAAAGAATCTGTTTAAGTAGAGGCTTTCCTTGTCAAGAATGTGTGCAGGTCTCAAGCATATTAAGTAGTCACGTAGGTTAAATGAGGCTCTTCTTTGTTATAAACCGTGTTGTGCACTCACTTCAGTTCTTGTAGTTTCTGAGCAGTTTTGAGTGCTCTGTAGTGCTAGAAGAAATTCTGCATAAATTGCCTCATTAATCAGAGATTTTTTTTTTATCTTAGAGGTTACTTTTTTTTTTTCTCTCCAAATTTTGATACTGGGATGTCTTCTAAACTGGTCAATAATCCAAAGACCATCACATAAAATGTCTGTTCTGCTTAGGCCTAGACCATAGCGTACTAAAGTTTTGCAGGTTTCCAAGTTAATAAAACTTTAAGTGTTGAATCTTTTTCGTATTAAAAAAAAGCATTAGAACATGTTGAAGAAACATAAGAGCTATGAATGATTAAGAAAATGAAGGAGCCATGCAAAGGAAAGTTAAGAATCCTTGCCAACATGCTGTGAGGACCAAAATTAATATACAAGTCTTACTGAAGCTGGAACATCTGTAGCATACACAAAACACAGTCTGTTGTTATAGTGCTATCAGAGCTTCAGCTGAGGTGCTACTTAAGTATTTAGTAAAAAATACACCTTTATTAGTGCCTACTTCCGTACTAACTTCCAACCTACAGGAATATGGAGGATGCGGACATTTTCATTGTGGACTGGCCTGTTGTTAAGCCAAAGTCCTGCTCTTTATATATATATATATATATATATATATATATATATATATATATATATATATACCTCATCTGAATAGGATAATGTCCATAACCTGAACAACAAGGACTGACACTTGTCCTACTTAGGGACAGACGTCAGCAGAGGTCCAGTGGGCTAAGAACGAAAGAAAAAGGAGGTCCGTACTTTCATCTGAGGAAGAATAGTACTTACATATTTCACAAGATTACTTACCTCAGTTTGAGCTTGACTTTGAAGACTCCTGTCTACAGTCATCCTTATTGCTTCCTCAGATCACAGCATTTTAATGAAACTGTAACTTGGGATGGATATTAAATGGTTTATTCCAGGGTTATAGTCCCCTCCAAAAAAGAGAGTTATTTAGAGATGTTCAAGTTATACGAGTCTGTCAGCAGAATTCCTTTTATGTTTAAAACTTTCCAGGCCTTGTGACGTTATAGTAATATAGGTCCAGATATACAGGGGCAACCTATAAGTCTGCCAACATATTGTATTAATGAAGGTAGTTTTCATTTATACTGTAGTTTAAAACTTTACTCAGAAAGTATGGTGTCATCACCTTCTGGTAAGGCTCTTGTACCTCTTGGGATATTCCCTTTTGAGAGGGAAGGCATATTGCTGGACTCTTTTAGAAAGAAGGTTTATACTGTCAGTGTCTCGGCTGTTTAAACTAGGAATTACCTAGTTTGTATGTTGCTATATCAGAATTCAGTTCTGACACAAGTTTAATGTACTCTGCATAAAATGCCAGCTGATAATGAGAAAGATGAGGTGGAGCACCTGATGAAAACATCTGACAAAGTGTTATTGTTGTGATTCTGTAGGTGCAGGGGCCACGGTAAGGACCATAATGAAAAGGCATTAATGTATGAGAGTCAGAGAGAGAACCACTGAATGTTAAATTGCAGGCCTTATGGGTTCTTGTGAGGACTGAACTTTTTACCTGCCAGTAAAACTACTGAGTAGGTGCAGGAGCCACGGTAAAGACCCTAATGGAAAGGCATGAGTGTATGAGGGTCAGAGAGAGAACCAGTGAATGTTAAACTGAGGCCTTATGGGTTCCTGTGAGGACTGAACATTTTACCTGCCAGTAAAACTACTAAGCAAGTAAAAACTCTTGCTGAGAAGAAGCTGAAAAAATGGAAAATAATTCTTTATTCAGAAGTATTATTACCCATCAGTGTTACTGTTTCATAGGAATGATCTAGTTTCTAATGGGCTGCTCTACAGAAAACCTTTACCTGTCCCACAGCTTTATCAAACTAAGCATATTACTGGATACCAAACTTTTTCTTATCAGCATTCCTTGCTGAATTTTTTTTAAAGGAATTAAATCTTTTATTTAAGCAGTAGAATAATTACTGCATTGCCACCAACACATTTCTGTAAAGACCATCTAGTTGTGTCTGTGTTTTTTTATAAAAAAATAATACAATTATTTTGCATGTTCTTATCACTGATTTTGCTTTCACTCAAATGCATGTTATTTCAGAGCTTAGCGACATGTTTTGACTACTACTACAACTATTATTAGAAAACACAGGTACTCCTATTATTTCATCTTCTTTTTATTCTATCTTTCCCACCTATCCAGTCAGTTAACTCAGTGGCTTCCCTTCCTATATCCAGTCAAGTCCATTAATTCTCCTTACAAGACAACAGCCAAGCCCTTTTATTCCATGGGTAGGGTGAGAACTGGTTGGCCCATTCATTCACTGTCTAAGTGAGAACCTAATCAGCTCATTGTTTTAATGAGAAAGTCAGGAACTGGGGAGCAGGCCAGTGTGTGAACCATTCAGGGTGGGTCATAACTCCCCATCTCCATGACAACTAAGATGCTGCTGTATTCTCCTACCTGTAAGGTGCATTGAATGTTCCCACGCAGGAATCAGTCTCGCAGCTCCTCTGTATCACAACGTTTCTGGCCAGCTTGTAGCTGCTACCTGCAGTCCCTGTACACTTTTAAAGAGGTCAGTGATGCAGCAGTGACACCTGATGGGCGAGCAGGGAGTGACCATGTACTCCCTTCCACTCCCACATAATTCTTCCAGCTCCTGTGACCAGTAATCAAACGTGAGCTTCTTGGTCATAGCCAAGGTTTTATACCTGTATGCCATAAGGCTACAGCTATACTATTTTTAAATATCTGTACGTAATTAAAATAAATGCCAGCAACTGCTTTATGAATTCATTTTATACACATGGAATATGCATGTTTGTATTGGTTTACTTGCGAGGGCATCAACATTTAGAATGCAGTAATATTCACCTACCCAGGGTGTTAACAGTTTGCATTTCTTTTTTCTAATGGGCGTATTTTGAACATTTCTCCCAGTGAATGAGTTTCATGTAGAACTGTTTTGTGAATTTGTATCATTATTTTTTGTGCATTGCACTGTACAGAGAGTTTGCTTTCTCTAGAAAGTGTTTTTTTCATGAATACTGTCACTTTGGTCACTGAGATAGTCTGATTTGAATTACTTATTTTTCCCTTTTCTGTGGAGGGCCAGAGAGAAAAACCTTAAAAAAAACACATATATATGCAAAATATCACATAATACGGTCATATAACATCTACAGACCAAATAATACAGTAATTAAAGAATGCATAAAACAATGTAAAAGCTATACAACACATTATTCACTTTTGAAAATGAGCTAATAATGTTCAGGTTTTGAACTGAATAGTAAAACAATGTCAAAGCACACCACAATATTCACTTTTGAAAACCACACTTACCATAATTCTCAATTTTTTCAAAATAAGACAACAGAGCACAGAGTACATATGGAAAAAATATTTGTATTTTAGTTTTGCATTTAAGGCTTCTGTTTGTAGGGCATTATTTGGTTCTTTACGTGAAGTACTTTTGTACTGTCTGGCATAATTGATTTGCTCATTTTTCTATCTCCCAGATGATATCTTGTACAACTAGTGAATTTACCTATATGTTAGGTTTTGTTTTTCTTTTTCTTACTTGCTTAGTGACCCACTCCAAAGACGATAATCCACTTATGTGTAAGGTACTTTATCATAGCAATAGATCTTTGAGGGAAGAGCACTGTAGTAATAAAACTGCCCTTCCTCCACCCCTTTATCACTGATGGGAAAGAATTCCCTGCGCTATAGAGTAATCCCTAAAAATTACAGGGATCGCAATTGTTTTTACTAATATGGATAGTAAGTATCGTTTCTTGCTTACAGTCCTGTGACATCCTCTATATTAGCAAGCAGAGAGAAACATTTATTTCTTTATAACATAGCAATAATGTTTATGGATGAGACATAGCTACTGTCTTACTAGAAAGACATTTTCTGATCTGGTTAAAGAGTGGTTTGAAACCCCTGTAGCCACTTTGGCTCCTTGTTATTTTACACACCTTGCTTTATCTTCTTAGACTAGGAGGACTGCATGAGTTTTATAGTGTTTTTAATTAACTATTTTGTTATATTTTAGCTTTTTTCATATGCAGCATATCAGGACATTAGGATATATTTGTATTTCATGCAAATGCTTTTAATGATAGATGTTATGTGATCCCTCTCTCAGCCATCTGATTGATTGGTGGTGAGCCGATCCTCGGTCCGCTCCGCACGCACGCTATGCCCAAGAGCCAAAGTCTCTTGGCTGAGCTACTATATCCCAGGATGCACACCACAGTCCCCCCCCCCAGATCTTGCTGCTAACACAAGAAGAGACGCGTCTCGAGCTGGCTGAGTTAAGTAGTGATTATTTCACTAGTTTTTCTGTCATTTTTCTCTATTCTCTCAAAAAAAAGCTTTTTTAACAGCTTCTTGTGTGTTTAAATAGCTACAAAAATTCACAGAGGAATTCTTGTGTTGTGAGAGTGTGTGGAGAAGCACCTCTGTGTCTCTTGTCTTTTTCCGTTTTTTTTATTGTCTTTTGACTTCGTCTTCTTTTCTCGATCATTTATATTTTATTCTTCTCTAGAAAGAAATTGAGAGAGAGAAAGTTATTCCATTATTGAGTTTTTGTGTGTTTGTTTGACTTGAATTGTACATTGTAAACAGTGATATAAGTAGCTGTGTTCTGTCAGAGTATTCAGAAGGTCAGAGCCAAGAGCCTATTCTATTAAGCCACTTGATTTCAATTAGGATAGAGTATCAATTACATCACTTAGGGCTCAATCTGGTCTGTTGTCCTAGTTATCTTCTTTCCTCTGTTAAGTCTTCTCTAGTTTCTAATTCTCAACAAATTGAGTTCCATTGCTCTACATCTTCAATTCATCACAATCTACGCACTCTATTTAGACAGGACTTAGAGAGCACAGAGCAACCAGAAGTCAGACCAGTTGTTTGTGTCCTGTCAGACCCCACAAATAAACCAAAACTATCACAAAACTTCAAAAATCACCAAAATGGATCAGAAAGCATAACTCTTTCTCTTTAACTTCAACAAGCAACTTACAACATCTTAAACATTCTACCAGAGCTATGGCTACTTCTATGCTTTTTCTTTCATTCGCTCGCTATATCTAAAATCTGTGCTGCCACTTGGTCCAATCCAAAAATCACTTTCATTTCCCACTTACAAATTGTCATCCATCTAAAGGACGAAAGCTGTTATTTGGTTTGGACTCAGGAGTTCCAGTTTTCAGTGAGCCACCCAGGATTCAGGGCTAGGATGCTGTCCCATCAGTCAGAATGTAGGCGAGGATAGATCACATAATTATTAGTGTTGTGTACACCATAACTTCAGATGTTTGGGATCCCATCTTGTACATTCTTCCTACCCCCCCCTTCCCCTTCCCCCAGAGATGAGACGAGATTGACTTGCCTTTTTGTTTCCTGTTGTTTATCTGTTTTGTTCTATGTTGTTTTTCTACAGGTTATCTGTGCATGTGTGCATGTACAGGGACATATCTGGGGACTGGTAGTGGTGCATCCTGGGATATGGTGCGTGGGGACTGGTAGTGGTGCATCCTGCATAGCATAGTCGAGAGCCAGTAAGAGGAGCTTGGGCAGAACCCATCAATGTCGTGATGATCGGGATGCATGAATCCTTAAGGTGAAGTTTTAGTGGGAAGTGTATACTGTGAGATTAAACAGTGTTTTAGATTGTATCTCTCAATCACTTAGTGCAAGAATTCTGGACAGAGCCAAAAATAACGTATGGCAAAGGCCTAAAATCATGGGCAGATTTTAAACATTGCTGTTATAAACTTAGAAAATGCTAAAGTAACAAGTTTTCTGTTAGCATTTATTTGTTGAAAGATATGAAGTCTGAATTTGAAATGACTGTCATTATTTAATAGCCTTATCCCTCAATAAATTGCTAGAAAAAAAATGCGAGGAACAAACCAAAAATATGAATAACAATCTGAATATTCTGCAAAATTCTGGACATCTGAGAGGTAATTTAGATCAACTGTTTGTTACTTCAGGGATAGAGCCTACAGGGGGAATACTAGCTTTATAGAACTGAAGAGAGCACAGAGCTGGTCAGAAATACTTGGGTTCATAGGTGTGCACTGGGCTAATGGCCCTGGAGCCTTTACAAGCCTAGCCCATAGGATTACTCTGGCATTGTGCCACCTGAACTTAGTTCACAGTGCCTCTGTCGTGTAAAGCCACTGGAGTGATCCCTGGGGTGAATTTTCTATTTCCCATCCACTCATCAAGATTTCTCTTGAAGAGGGCCAGTAAAGTGCTCTGCTTGATATGTATGGGAAGTCTGTTCCATAGCATAGGCAGCCTCTGGGTTATGAACCTATCCCTCCAGCATGTTCTGTTGATTGGGGTAATGAGGTTGAGGTCTCTGGAGCGTGTTGTCCAGAGGGATTGGGATTTCTTTAGATGTAGCATTTCTAACAGAGCTGGGTCAGACATAGCTTTATAAGTCAAGCAGAGATTGCCTCTGAGTAGGCGATATGAGACAGAGAATAGTTGGAGTTTTTTGAGTCTGTCCATGTAGGACAATGTTTAAGGTCTAGGATCTTCTTTGTGAGGTACTTTTGTGGCCTCTCCAGTTGCTGCAGGTGTTTAGTGAGGTACATGCCAAATGGGGCATTGTACTCAATGATTGGCCTAATGAGGGAAGAGTAGAGGAAGACAATGACCTCTTTCTTCCAGGATGCAATACCCTTAGTAATGAGATGTGCCACATAGAAGGACTTTCTGACCACAGTGGCAATGCGGTGGTCAAAAGAGAGGTTGCTGTCAGCCTGTGTACCCAGATCTCTTATAATTTCCAACTCATTTAGCAACAAAGCTAAGTGCCTGAAGAATTTTTATCTCCTGGTTGTTTTTTTTTTTTTTTTAAATAATCTATTTATCTGTTTTAGCTCAGCTCTTTATGCCTATAGTCAGTGCTTCTAGTAAATGTGAAAATTGTGTTGTTTGTACTGTATTCTGCCATTTAAGGGGTGTAACTGTAATTAAGCCCTAATTTTTTTCTTGGGAGAGGAATGAGAGCTAGGCCAGTTCAGGAGCTGTGAGTGCTTTAAGGCAACACCAGGCCATTCTACAACAGAGCTTTGTCTGAAGAATTTTTCAACCCTGTTCTTGTTGTGCTCTTTTGAACTGCTTCTGTTTTGAGATAGCTGTGTTATTGAATGTCCTGAAATGAAGCATCTGAAAAAAAAATCTACTGTGTTCTTATTGGGTTGATAAAGCAGTGTTGTCCACTCTTTATGTTAATTTAAGCACAAAATTCCTCTCCTTCTCTTCTTTCATTGGCTATTTCAGTAAGCACACAAGTATCGTTTTATGTAGTCACTCCCCTTAAGCTATTTGAATATGTTTGCCTTCCCACTGTATTCCTTAGATTGAGAATACAGACTATCAAACCAATCTGTGTTGCAGTTTTAAATTTGGTGACTCTTGAATTGCCTGCCCTTAGTATACATTGGTCTTGGGAAGCTCCTCCCTATTGTTTTCTAATCTGCTCATACTAATGAGCATTGGAACGTAGTCAAACTGGGGTGTTCCTCCCCTTTGACTGCTAAAATTTGAGATTCCGTCTCTTGCATATATTCCTACCTGCCTAGTGCATAGTGCGGTGCCTTGAAGTATTGACTCCTTTTTTCCATCTTACTTTTAAACTCTGCACCATCTGGGACAAAACTACCGGTCATTGGTGAGCCTTCTGTGTGTATTGTGTATTCTGTCATAATTACATACTCCCTCTGCTGCATTTACTTTACTTGTCTGAGCACCTAAGCAGTGAACATGATGGACAGTTAGCCTGCTAGTTTCACCTCTGTTGCCAGCCTTTTGGCACTAGGTCTAGTAAGACACGAAGAGAGACTTGAAGCTCTCTCCATTTATTCAGTGTCTTATAGACTTGAGGGAAGATCTCCACCTCACATATTCTGCTGTTTGAGACCTGGTTGTCCTGGACCTCCTATTTCTCTGCAAGTCCATTGGCTTCATCACTACACGAACCATGTGTCTGAATCTTAACCAGTAGATAAATAAAACATGGTGGATGGACAGGCTTATAACCTAGAATCTCCCAAATTGCTCTTGCATATTAAGTAGTGCATCTCACTATCTTCCGTTAAAACATAACTTGGATGACTAGACAGGTAGCCACAGGTTTACTCTTGGATTGAATGGTATGGTCTATCTGATGAAAGGTGGTATGTCTTGAGGGAGGGTATTAGTAAGATGCGAGTGGCCATAGGTCTTAGTGACCTTGGAATATTGGTGAAATCTATGAAAGTAACATGTCTTATATTTAGGCCAGTCTCTTGCCATGCATGTACTTTATTTATCAGGCATAAGACCTTTGCTGCATCTTCCCAGGGAGAAGCCACCACTTAGAGAAATTCTGGTCATGAAATGGGACACACAAAGTTGGGCAAACCCAATATAATTTAGTGTTTAAAAACTACACTTACAGTAAGCTCATTACATACAGTCATACTGTTTTTAAACACTGCCTGTTTATTTAGTTGAGTGACTGCAGGCAATATACTGTTTCAGTTTTGTCATTTGCTGTGTCTTTCTGATTTTTTAAACGTTATCACACCTTTATTAAAACAGTCCAAAAGGTAAATAACAGTATATGACTAAGAAAAAATAATTCAAATGGAGCACTTTAAATTGTAACATCTATTGTGTAGGTGTATAAGGTACTCCAGTACGGTCCACTTAATGTAAACAAACACCACATCTTCTGCCGTTTCATGACCAATCGCATGTTTAACACTACATCTGATGTCAATTTTAATTCATTCCTCAACTAATGGGTTCGGATCCAATCTTCAGATCCAGCTTTGCCATTGCACTAGCTTGTGGCTGCCAGAAAACTCTCGCGCTCCTTCCCTATCCATAATGCACCAACCCTTAACATCTCTCAGATTTCGTTTGCCGCTTTCGTGTCTAGACATGGTCACCTTCAGCTCTCGAGTTGTTGAGTGGAGATGAGTCTTTTTCACATATTGGCTCTTATAAACTATTTAATTGATCTTTAGATTTAAATTTATTTTGTTATTACTAATGCTGTTACTTTCCATTCACCTTAGAGTGTACTTTTTTCTACCATTGTTGGTAGGCTTAGCTTATCCTTCCATCTTTACATGTTGTGTATTTCTCATTACAGCCAAGTACCCCTCCAGGCATTTCTGCAATTACCTCCTACTTCGCCTGTAGACGTCAGATATGGCTTGTTCATATTTGCATTAATAATGCCAAAAACGTGCTGCATACAAGGTATCAGAATATTTTATCTTGAAGCATACATGATGGCAAACACAACTGTATTGATATTTGATCACTTACAATGAGTATTTGTTAGAATTGTAAGGTGATAACTTCATTTTTTTAAAGGCTCAAGCCACACCCACTGGAGGTAAAGGTACACACTCAAAAGAGCTGTACTGGAGGGAGTCATCACTCATTAAACACATTATAGAGTACAATGCCCCTTTTGGTATGTACTTAACACGACATCTACAACAACTGGAAAGGTCGCAGAAATTATTCCTTTTCTAAATTCTGTTAAAAACTCTACCAGTGCTGGTCTTTCATTTAGGAACTCCCTATTTCTTTCCCTTTGCCTATACTCTGATTTCAATCCTTGATAGGGAAGGCAATCTCTAACCTGCAGTCCAAATAAATTTTATTACCTTTCCCTTCCTAGTTATTTGTTCCCAGTACCTTGGTTCATTTGCCAGTTTTCACCAATAAATTCCAGCCCACTCTTCCCTATTAATTGTATCCCAGACCACAGTCATCCCTTTCGGCAAGATCTCTTTTCTCCATCTTATACTGGTTTGGTTTTTAGAATACTCCCTGCTATTTTATGAATATAATACTCTATGATTTTGGTTGTTCTCCTCAAGAGTTTGCATCCAAAATCCCAATCTCTCCTTATTTCTTGAGCTTCCTCCCTGCGTCATCATCATCCCTTTCCACCTTGAGTTATAGTTCTATGTCTGTGCTATGTATAAGAGCCTTAACCGTGTTGCTCTAAAATACACACTGAAATGAGGTAATCCTAGTCCACCTGGTTCTATTGGTAGAATCAGCTTATCCCACTTGACCCTTGCTGCCTTCCCTTCTCAGATAAAATCCTTCAACTCTTTTTTTTAATTGCTGTCCACAATTTCTCCTCCGGTTGATAAAAGTATGCCTGACCTGTGTATAAGACTAAAGGGACTAAAAACATTTTAATAGCTTGTGTCTTCATATCCATATCCATATAACAAAACTTCCAGTTTCTCAATTTTTGTATCATCTTCCATTTAGTCTCTTCCCACATACTTCATTTTATCATGTCCCCATAAATATGGATATTGTTGGACCAATTTGTGTGTGGGTACGTAATTTACCGCTACTGCCTTTGTTTTAGCTTCATTAATTTTGTATCCTGAGAAGATTTGAAACGGTCTTAAAATGTTCCACAACACTGTAATGTCCCTTTCTGATTTTGTCATGTGTAAAATATCATCTGCAAATAGAGCCATCTTTTCCTGACTACCATACCAATTATATTCTTGAATTTCTGAGGGTCTTATTTTCTTTGCCAGTGGTCCTAAATATAATACAAACAACGAAGGGGAAAGCGGACAACCCTACCTGTTTCCTCTACTCAAGCAGAAATTCTCAGAGAGGAACCCATCCACTTTAATTTGTGCCACCGATCCCTCATATATTCTTCTAATCAACCTTATAATTGTATCTGGGAAAGCAGATGCTTCCGTTGCCCTGCTCATGAAGTCCAAGTCTGCTCTGTCAAATGCTTTCTCTGCATCAAGACCCACCAATAAAAGTGGTACTTGCTTACATTCTGCTTCCCTCTGGATCATCAGTGTTCTGTTAATATTGTCAAATGTTTGTCTCACCTCCACAGAACCACACTGATCCATATCTATCAATTGTGGTATCACTTTTGCCATTCTTTTAGCCATTATAGACATAAACACTTTATATGGTTTAGTAATGAAATGGGCCTGTATGAATCTGGATCCGATGGATCTTTACCCTCTTTAGGTATTCCCATTACCACCTCCTTCTTCCAAGATGCTGGAACTTCTCCTCCTCTTAAAATACTGTTAAACAAAGCCTTCCAGATCTTTATAATTTTTTTCCCTCCTAACTTCCAAACTTCCACAAGAAAACCATATATTCCTGGGGACTTTCCTGTAGATTGGTTACACATAGCCATTTTTATCTCATCTCTTCCTGTCCTAACGGTTAGTAATTGAGCTTCATCTACCTCTAACTTTGGCATATTTAATTCTTCCATAAACATTTCCATTTGTACCTTTTCTTGATTTCCATATTTCTCTGCTTTATACAAATTTTAATAAAATTTCCGAAATATTTCTAATACTTCTACAGTGTCTTTTGTTATCTTCCTTGTTATAGGCTCCCTAAGCTTGGTGACTGCCCTTTCCACTTTTTGTTGCCTGAATTGTTGTGCTAAGAGTTTTTGTGCTCGAGAATTATTCTCAAAAAACAGTTGCTTAACAGCAATCTTTCTAAACTCATATATATTATCGAGGTACACACTTTCAGCTTTTTCCACGGTAAGGGGTCGCCACAGCGGAACTCCGGTCCGCTAATGATTGGCAGTAGATTTTTATGAAACGCCGAGGTGCCAGCTCGATGCCCAACCTTCAACGAAGGCACGCCCATTTACGCACGCATGTCTTTCGAACGCTACCCAACCGCAGGGAGGACATGCAGACTCCACACAGAAGGCACTCCCAAGCCACGCCGAGAATCGAACGGGAGAACTTCTTGCTGTGAGGTAATAACGCTACAGCCGTACCACGGCAATCATGTATATTATCAAGGTAATCCCTAAAAAAAAAAAATAAGGGATTACCTCATGTATATTATCAAGGTAATCCCTTATTTTCTGTTTAACATTCTGCAATTGCTCCTTTTCTTGTTCTGAGAGATTTCCCCTATTTTGCAATACTTTAACATTTGTCAGTCCTTCTAAATAATTTTTGTTATTGTTTAGCCATATCTCCGTTTCTTTTATTTCCAACCTAGTTTTAAACTTCATTTTAATTTTATCCCACTCCTTAGCTATGTATTCAGAAGACAAATCTGTCTTCTGTAGTACCTCCTGAAATAAGTCCACAACCCATTCCTTAAATTCCTCTCTTTTCAACAAGTAGGTGGTGAAGTGCCAGTGTCTCATTTTCATTTCATTACCTTGCATTTTTTAGTTATTATTGGTGCATGATCTGAAATAGTTATTCAGTGTGTTTCAAGACCTTCATTTAAATGCACGTGTTCCTGTGACATATAAAATCTGTCTAGTCTAGCCCAGTTTTTGTATCTTGGTGAGTAAAATGTAAATTCACTTCGAACTCCTAGTACTGAATTCACATCTTCCATGCCAAACATTTTCATAAATTTCTTAAAAATCTACCCTCCCTTGTTATATTATCCCTTCTAGGCCCCCAGACACATCTTCACTGTTGCAAACCAAATTCCAGTCTCCACCTATAAGTAATATTCTTTGCTGAAAGCTGATTACTTTTCCCGAAATGTTCTTGAGCTCCATTATAGCAGTTTTAGGGGGGATGTAAATGCGTGCAGGTGTAATCCTCCTCCCTAGCCAGTAGCTCCTTAGTATTCTGTATCTTCCATTATTGTCTTTTTTTTTCCTCTCTTCTATCCCTATTGGAGCTCCTCTTGCAATTAAAATAAATACATCACTTTTCTTTTGCCCCAAATATTTTGCTGAGTAACCATCCTGAAAACCTTTCTTTATCAAATTCAGATGTTCAGTTTTTTCCAGGTGTGTCTCCTGCAGCATAGCTATTTGCACTCTACATTTTTTAATATAATTCACTACTCTTTCTTTTTTATTCTTATCTGTAAGACCATTTAGAATGAAAGAAATTACAGAAAGCCTCATTTTCTTATATAGTTATTACCACCTTTTATATATAACTGCTGTTTTGCTAAATGTCTAGTTCCAGTTTTTTTGTTACATGTATATACTGTCCGGCAGTTTGGTCTTTTCTACAGTTGTTTCATGTCATATCCATTTGCAGCTATGTCACATCTTACATAACTTTTTGCTTTTTTGAAAGCCCTCAAACAGAACAAACAACCCCCCAAAAAACCCTCGTAAAACCTACAAACTTTTCAATAACACACAAGACTATGTACATCTTCAAATATTGAAATTTTTGCTTCCTAATAAGAATATAAGTTCTAAGTTGATAGCTACACAGGTGGGCTAAATTAACCAAAAAGAAGGGGTAGTCATGCTAAGACACATGGCCTGTGCTATTAGTAAATGCTATTTAATTTTTTATATCTATACAACTCTTCCAGTTGAGAAAACACTTGAATGCTTTCAGTAGACACTTTCTCCAAGCCATTTTTTCTTTATCAAATTGTCTTCTAGTGACATGCAAACCAGACACTGAACTGCTAAGGGTACCTTGTTTATCAGAAAGAAAGACTTACAGTATTTAATATTCTTTTTCATTTACATGCTTTGTAATAAACTTCTTACTGGATGACGCCTATAGTTTTTACCCAGTCATTTCTCTGTGCAAGCATGGGGAAAAGCACACTGATTTTTATTTTGTCATGCTATGTCAACCAGACCCTTGTGCTCTCCTTCCATCCTCAGTCTTTTTTCATTGCAGTGTCTACATTTTTCAAAACTGGACAAAGAAAAACAATGAAGGGTGAACAAGAAATAAACAAAAGCACCTGTTTATATTAGTATCCCCAAAGCATTTAAAAAAGCTGAGAGAAGTTTACTTCAAGTCTAACTGGTTTTGTATTATCTTTAAAGCTGTCACACCTGGCGAAACCCCTGATTGTTTTAAGGGAAAATCATGTCCTAGCCAGTTTCTCTGGTTTTTTTTCCTTCAGCCAGTTACCTTCCACCAGATGTTCTTCATTCCTGCAGTTTGAGAGGCAGGCCAGGTTTAACTTCAGTGGGGTTTTCCTCTAGCTCTTCAGGATTCTTGCCTAAAGAACATATGCTTAAATGGCAGAGGATTTTTGATTATTATAGAGGTTCTATGGGAGTATCCTCCTTATTCTGATTCGGATGTGATGATTCCACTTCCTTTCCTTCCTCCTCCCTGAGATTTTTTTTTTTCCTTCAGAGACTCTGCATGAGGCATTTGAGCATTTTAAATGGGAAGGTTCTCATTTTTCTGATTCCAGGAAGAGGCTTCTTGAATTCTTGTTTAGCATAGGCCTTAGCCTTTAGCTATACCTCTGTTCTGAATGTGGTGGAAGATGTTTTTGCAGAGGCCTGATTCTCCCTGATTCTTTTGCCTCCTGCCCAGTTTAAGGTATAGCAGGTATAGGGTGGTTTCAAGAGTATAAGCAAGTATCTTTTAGAGTCCTAGGGCAGACTGTCTCTCTGGGGCCCCAAGGTGTTAAGGGTTCTGTTGTTAAAATCCTGTTCCTCCTGATAAAGAGGCAAGGGCTTAGGAAAGGGGATAGGGAAAGAAAACTTCTTCTTTTTCTATACTTCTTTTCTTGTGAATTGCATGACATGTGTTTCAAAATTATCTCTCTCTCTCCTTTCTCAATTATCAAATTTCATCCTGTGAAGGTATAAGGTGTAAAGTGATGCGGATTTAGTTGGTGTGTCTGTGTAAGGGAACAGGTGGTTCTTGCAATGTGGTTTGATGCTGTGCAGCTTCCCGTGGGTGGCTGCCACTGGTGTGGGTGGCTCCTCCAGTAGCACTGCCAGGGATCAGAATTCTTCAGGGCACGAGCTTGACACGGAGGACAAGGCTAAGTCTATGCAAACTGTTAAAGATACCCAAGACAGATGGGTTTTGGATATCATTCACACCACGTTACAGGTTTTTTTTCCCATATCTTGCCTCCTTCAAAGGCATGCCAGACATTCCTCCCTCTACAAAGAAAAGGCTCACAAAAGCAAATTTCTGTTACTTAAATATAGGCCATTCAGCCAGTTGCCAGTGCCAGAAAGGGGATATTTTATTTATCTATCCTCAACACTTATCTGGACATCCCCAAGTTCAAAAATTTGTTACAACAGCTTTTTTTTACCTCTGCTGAAGAAAGATCACTGGATGGTAGATTTCAAGGAGGGGGGCCTACCTTCATGTGCCTATCAGACTTGCAGGAAGTATTCATCTGCTATTCTTCAAATTCCATTATCATTTCTGCTCTCTCTCTTGGCCCTGCTTCTACTTCTATCAGAGTATTCACAAAGGTTGGCTCCAGGTCAGACTTCAGGCTAGGAATTAAGGAAATCAAATCTAAATCTACTGCTTGACTGCTGCCTTCTCAAAAGCTCTTGAGAACAAAAGTCCAGTCTAGTACCCTCTCAAGATGTTTCTGGGTGTAAGACAGAATACAGCAGCCCAGAAGGCCTATTTAACCCCGGAACAAAAAAATCTTTTTCCATTTACTTCATCAACTATCTCTTCAGTCGGGCTGACTGCAAGGACAGTCCTTCAAGCCTAGGGTTCATGGCATCTTGTATTCTGGTGGTGCCAAATGCAAAACTGCATGCATAGGAAGGGAAGCTGTAATATCTCAAAAATGTATGGACACAGCACTGCCCAGATTTGGACGGACACTGTCATTCATATAATAATGCATCTTTTTGTATTTTGTGGTGGAATCACCCTAAACAACGACAGATGCCTCAGACATTGCTTGGGGAGCTCATCTAAATGGAAAGTGGATACAAGACAAGTGGCCCCCAGACTACAGCATCTACATATCAAAATGAAGGAGAGATGTAGCAGTCCCAGTTTGTTAATGGCTTTCAAGGAGTTACTTCTTCAGCAGGGGGTTGATTTTCTACAGACAACACAACTGTCATGTGGTACATCAACACCTTAGCAGATGTGTTAAGCAGACAAATCATGGATCCCCACAGTGAAACTGGATCTTCATGTGTGTTTCGCAATTGACAGTGTGTGGGGAACCCAGAGACATAGATCTGTTCGCTCTCACTAAACCACCAGCTGCCAAAGCAAGTTTTGCGGTTTCCATCACACAGCTTGGAAAGTGGATCTTTCTTTCTTTCTTTTGGAAAAATCTTCATGTGTATGCCTTTCCACCTCTTCTCCTCTCTCTGTCTTAAAGGTCAGACAAGACAAAACCAAGGAAGATAAACCATTTTAATTGGCAGATTGGCCTTCGCCATTGCTGGTACCCATTACTGAGGGAGTCTGGTAAGAAGCCCTATGGCCTTTTACACCTGTGATTCCTGTTGGTCGTCACCTGACGGCCACCTGCTCAATGTCAAGCTTCACTCTTCATCTAACAGCTCTGTGTTTTAACACAGTTTTGAACTCTCTACTTCTTCAAGTTTTAAATGTGATTATGGAAGCCAGAAGACCTAGTACAAGAGGAAAGTGTCTTGAAAAAGTGAAGAGAGATTTTTTTTTTATTTGCAGCAAGAGAGGAATTTGGATTTCTGAGCCTAATTTGAGTGTGGCTCTTCAATATCTACTGAATATATTGACAAAGGTTTGTCTTTCCTTCCATTAAGATTCATGCAGCAATTTCAGCTCACTATATTTGTGACCACCCATTTCATTTTGACCATCCTTTGTTAAGCTCTTGTTCAGAGGGGCAAAGAATACCCAAGTAGAAGAAGAACCCCCTAGAGAGCCCCTCACTACTGCTGATTTGAAATACTTGTCATGGAAGACTGCTTTTGTTGGCCATTACTTCTGCAAGAAGGTTTCTGAATCTTGCAGGGCCCTTATGTGAGAGCCTTTTTTTTTTTCATTTCAATAGGGTATCATTATCATTACGCTAATCCTTCTTTTTTATGCCTAAGGTGGTTTTTGGCTGTAAACCAAAACCAAACTATTCATTCTTTTCTATGCAGATCCCTCAATAAAAAATAAGGGGAAAGGAAACACTTTGCTTATTTGTGATGCACACAGGCAGTTATTTATGTATTTATGCAGATAGGCAGTCTCAGCAGTTGTTTATTTCTTTTGTTTTTTATTTCTTTTCCAGGGCAAGCCTGTGTCAAAAAAAACTATTTCTTCTAAGTCATTTCTTTGCATGGTGTTTGTTATTTTGCATTTGCATTTGTTATTCCCCAGGGATTAGGCTAGATTCCACTAGGGCTACTGCTCATTTAAGGCCATTCTAAGGGGGTGGCACAGCAAGACTGCAGCAATGTGGAATGAAGAACATAGTACAGTTTTGTACCTACCATAAATGTAGATGTTCTCCTTCCCCTCTGTGTTTAGGGGTGGTTGTGTGTGGTGAGGTTATACTGTAATTTTGTATATATTGTAACATATTTTTTTTGGTGCAGTGTTTTGGTTTTGGCCTTTTTTTTTTGTCTTTTTAGGTCTCTGGACATCTGGGGCAAGAAAAAAGAAAGATATGACGCTGGGACAGCGGACTACCCAATGGTTAGGACTGCAGCAATGTGGATCCTCGAACATCTACATTTATGGTAGGTACAAAACTGTACTTTTCTCTTTACCAGACTGTCTCCATGGAGACAATCTGCAGAAAAGCTACTTGGCATAGAGATTTGCAAGGGCTAGAAAAACAACCTTATAATATTCTGTATTTTTTTTTCATTTACTTGCTCACTGACTCAAGTCATTTTACTATGCAAGAATGAAAAAGAAGTACATCAATTAGAACTCTGTCATCCCTTAACCAGGCTCCTTTTTTTTTGGTAATCATTACATTACCTATGTTTCCCAAAACTGCACAAGAAGAAAAAGAGAGAAGAGGGGAGAAAAATAAAAACACCTGTTTACAATTCCCATTCCACCCATGATAGCTTGCAAAGAAAACCATGCAACACAGATACAATGTTATTAAGAAAATAAGTTTTTTTCTTTGCTTTCAGTAGCATTCTCCCCTCTTTTCCCCTCCCCAAAGGATTCTTCCGAACACGAATGACATGAAGTAGGGCATATACTTGAGTCCCCCACTCAGCAAACAAATTTTGAAGAAGTCCATTGTTTCCAGATTTCCTTGTGCTATCATATTTCACAAATATAATTAATGCTTTGTAATCCCACATCAAGTTACTGATTATATTACTGTTCTCCATCATCCAGGTCCTGTCTCTGCTTCATTTCCAATGTACTTTCGATTCTGCTAGTCAACTCTCGTGCTCCTTCCTTCTCTCCAACATTTTCCTTTGAAATACTGGAAAAGGTTTCACAGGTGCAGTCTCTCTGTGGTCTTTATTACCAGAGGAGCGAGAATCTGAATCTCCTTCTGTCTCCCAGCTCAGTTTTTGTTGGACAAACTTATGTATTTCCTCCTTAGCATGCACTTCCATCAAAAAATGATTTTGTCCCTCTAGGGAAGAATACCTTCAAGACAGCTGGATATACCAGTTTGAATTTCACACCTGCATCTCAGCATTCTCTGAATAGAGGGATGAATTTACTTCTCTTTTGCCTAGTGTACAATGAATAATCATTCTCCACAAACACACTGCTGTCACCTACTTTTAGTATTTTGTCCTTCTGCCTCAGTTTTGACAAAATCAATTCTTTCTGCTGGTAGGATTGCATCCTTACTATAAAAGGTCTAGGTTGCTTTCTTATCGCTAGATTTGGAGCATACACATGATGTGCCATTCAACTAATAAATCCTGCTCTGGAATACCAGTCCAGCTGCTTACTTGTGCTTTCATGAATTTAATGCAGCCTCTTCCTTCCAGCTTCTCTGGTATAGCTGAAAATCTCGTTTTCCCTATGTGCTCGACATGTCCTCTAATTCTGTTATTTTTTGAAACCTCTCTTCCTTAGCAGTCTCATATTCAGTCAGCCTTTTCTTTATTTTGACCTCTGACTTTTGCAGCTTGATCATCTCATCTGAATATCTGTTTAAAGCTTCTTCCATTTGTTCCAGCCTTTTGTTTGTGTTAATATACTCATCAGTGTTTTGTTTATTTTAACCAGGTCTGTATGCAGTTGTCTTGTATAATCCTGTAGGTTATTAGAAGTCATATTTGAAGGTTGCATTACTTTTTGCTGAACAGCTGCAGAACTCTCCCTAGTTAGTGCTTCTTCCTCACTTTTTGTAGCTGTTTTTTTTTTTCGAGAAATTCTGTATTTCTTTATTCCTGGCATCCAGGCAGTGTTCTTACTAGGCAGTTACTGAAATTCACCCATAAAAACAAGTCTACTGGCCTTCTCTGCTAAGTTTCCTATTTCACACTGGGAGAGCTAAAAACAAGTTGTTATTCAGTGTGCAGCCATCTTGGAACTCCCATTCAGGATGCACATTTAATCTGTTTTTGTATATCATGACCTTACAAAGTCAAGATTGTAAAAAAAACACGAAAATTGAAAAACTATTCCACCAAATAGACAACTGGCAACCTTCGTTGTGTGTTACAACCTTTATTCCATAAAGCGCTTTTCGTTCAAATAAAATCCATGAACTTCTTCATCTGAAGAAGTTCATGGATTTTATTTGAACGAAAAGCGCTTTATGGAATAAAGGTTGTAACACACAGCGAAAGTCAAGATTGTAGTCAAGCATCAGCTCATCAATCCACTTCTTAAAGTAACATTTCATCCATGTCCACTTTTGAAGAATTGCCTCCCATTTATGGAATTTGAACTTCAAAGGTAGCATATTTTCCTGTCCTTCCTTAAAACTTGACAGCCTTATCACCTACCATTTGAGCCTGTGAACTCACTGGGTTCAAGTTTATTTCTTGAAAATTGCTGATGTTCTTCATGTTTCACTGTTGCAGTTGTTACATTTGGGTACTCTGCTGGCAGGTTGCCCTCAGTCGGCCTGAATTCCAAAGTCTTGTGTCCTGCGTCAGTTGCTATCTCCTCTTCCGCGGTGCCCAAAGCAGAAGCATTTCTCAAGTGCCGGTCGACCGACTGCTGAAATATTCGCGTTTGAGTTTCAGAACCAAAGTCTTCAATAAAGCTAAGTACCCCGTTGGGGAAACTTTTTTCTTGCTTTTTACCGATGTCAGAAAAAGTTAATAATTGTATTACTTGTGGGCATCCTGCATCCTACTAATTCCATATGCAAGACTGCATATGAGGAAACTTCAATGGTACCTAAAAAGTTTATGGAGTCAACATTCACACAGTCTGGAAACAATGATTTCTCTCAACCCCTGCCTGCAACAGGAGTTTCTATGATGGGCAAAGGCCTGTCACCAAAACATGGGATGGCCCTTCACTCTACCCCCTGCCAGCTAAACCTTAACAACAGACGCATCAGATTATGCCTTGGGGGCCCACATGGCAGGAAGATGCATTTGATTTGGTGCCCATATGCCCTGAATGCATCTACATATCAACCAGAAAGAGATGCTAGCTGTTCAAAATGCCCTAACAGCCTTCAAGGACTTACTTCATCCAGGACAACTACTGATAAAGACCGACAACACCACAGTCATGTGGTATATAAACAAGCAAGGGGGCACACACTCATACCCCCTTTGCAGATTAGCCATGGCACTGTGGGACACAGCTTTGACCTACCAAATAAATCTTCAAGCTCAATTCCTGCCTGGAAAACAGAACACTCTGGCAGACGATTTAAGCAGAAACCTTATGGATCCTCACGAGTGGGAACTAAATCCCCAAGTATTCAGCATGATAACAGAGAAATGGTGGAGCCCAGACAATGATCTGTCTATCAATTGAAAAGATTTTGCACAATGACTTATCACAGACAAGCATGGAAAGTGGACGCCATATCTTTCAGTTGGGAAAACCTGTCAGTTTACACCTTTCATCCTCTGCCTCTTCTACCCAAGGTCCTCCTAAAAGTCAGACAAGAGAAGCCAAAGATGATATTAATTGCCCCGGACTGGCCCCGCCAATACTGGTACCCAATCCTAAGGAACTTGTCTCAATACCCAGCTTGGACCTTGCCTCAAAGACCACAGTTACTGTCCCAGCAAAACCATCAGATCCTGCACAATCAGCTACAGACTCTGAACCTGGCAGCACGGCTAATCATGTGAACGGCACCTCTCAGTAAAGCTGTGATGGATGTCATTTTGGAAGCCAGAAGGCCTAGTACTAGAAAATCTTATGCTGACAAATGGAAGAGATTCTGTGCTTGGAATCAAGCACAAGGAACTGACAGCAAAACCACATATTCCTCAAATATTACAATACTTGACTGAGATGCTTGACAAAGGCCTATCTTTCTCATCGATCAAAATCCATGCCTCTGCCATATCAGCCCATTACAATACAGAGCCACCAATCTTTTCTCATCCTTTACTAAAGCAGTATCTTAGAGGAGCCAAAAATTTAAGGCCACCTAGAAGATCACCATTACCTGCATGGGACCTCAGTTATGTGTTGGAAAAGCTCACCCTGCCTCCATTTGAACCAGCTGCTACTGCTGATATGAAGTTCTTATCATGGAAGACAGCTCTGTTACTAGCAATTACTTCAACAAGAAGAGTTTCAGAGCTACAGGCCCTCATGGCTGTAAAGCCTTTTATCATTTTTTTACCCAGACAGGGTGTCTCTGAGGACAAATCCTACTTTCATGCCTAAGGTGGTTTCCAGTGTGGCTCTTAACCAAACAATTAATCTGCCAACTGTTTATCCAAATCCACAGAACAAAGGGGAAAGAATTCTGCATTCCTTGGATGTACACAGACAGCTAAGATTCCACTTGAGCAGGACTAAAGCTCTAAGACAAACTGAGCAATTACTAGTGTCATATGCTGCAGGATCAGAAGGAAAGGCTATTTCAAAGCAGACAATTTCAAAGTGGATAAGCCACTGCATCAGTTTCTGCTACTTACACCATGGTAAACCTGTGCCCAAGGGCATTAGGTCTCATTCCACCAGAGCTGCAGCTACTTCAGCAGCCTTTCTCAGAGGAGTACCAACCAAAGACATTCTAGAGGCTGCTACTTGGAGTTCTGTTCACACCTTTACAAAGCATTACCATTTGCCTCTTTACTCTTAAGTCCAGGGCAGGCTTTGCCACTGCAGTGCTGCAGGGCCTTATAGCCGCACCTAATGCTGTTTAGCTCCAGCCTCCCAACCATAGCTTTGGAATTCTACCCAAATGTAATGACTGCAACAGTGAAACACGAAGAGCATAGTACAGTTGTGTACACTTACCATAAATGTAGATGTTCGAGCGTATTCACTATTGCAGTACAGGTTACCCTCCCTCCATCCCCCTGTCATTCTAAAGTTTATCTTTCCTTCTCTATCTTCTACAACCTATGTGGTGTATTTGCTAGTAGATGAAGGTAAAGTTTATATTGATGCATGTATATTTATTTATAATATTGCTACTTTTTTGGGGGCACCTGACATCGGGGGCAAGAAAAACTAAAGAAAATGGCGTCGGCTGCATGATTTATACCCCTGATGACCTGACATCATGGAAGAGGAGACAGCAACTGACGCAGAACCCAAGACTTTGGAATTCAGGCTGACTGAGGGCAACCTGCTAGCAGATTACCCAAATGTAATGACTGCAACAGTGAATACACTCGAACATCTACATTTATGGTAAGTATACACAACTGTACTTTTCTGGTGGCCATCAACTCTGTGCTTGGAATGTTTCAGCTATATTTTGTCTTTCCCAGGGATCGTGTAGCCCTCAAAACAAAATTGTTTCATGCTAACTATTGTTTATGAATTGTTTCTGAACCCTGCACATTCTTTACAGGGGCAGAAGTCAAGGAGAAGGGCCTGTTTATTCCCTAGATGTTACCTGAAATGAGCACACAATTCAGGAAGAAAATAAATAAGCTTTAGAAAAATAAGCTTATGGTAACCAAACTGATACTTTCAGGGTGGATTACCAAATCCTTTATCTTTTGTTTCAGGTGACTGACCCACCCAGTGGCTAATGCTGTAGTCAAAGTAGACTCCACTAGGGAAATGTCTGTCTTCAGTGCTTGCTTCAGGAATCTTTGCATTAGAGACATCTGCACTATAGCCACTTTGTTTTCAGTGTTTACCCCCATTAGTCTCTTTTTTAACCCGCCCTTGCAGCTATCAGCTGCTTCTAGTTCCTCTCCTCATTTACTTTGTCTATTGGGAACTCTATAGACTTTCCACAGTTCAACCCAGTGCATGCCTGGGAAAATTAGGAGATAAAGGATACTGGTGCAGCATCATACCCCTGCTGGGAAATGTGCAGTAACCCCCAGCATGTCATCCTTGCAAGTTCTACTCTTGCTGCCTTTGAGAGGTGCATGCATACTTCCTGGCATGTGTAACCTCCAAACCAAATGGTACACCTCCTGCAGTTGGAGCTCACCTGACTCTTAATGCTGCTACTGCAGTGAGCCTAGGCTGCCTTCCTTCCCCAAGGATAGGTAAGCCAGAGTTGACCATTCTCTCCCATCCTCCCCTGCTCATTTCCTCCAGCGTCTGTCCTGCTTGTTGAACACTGGTTATCTGGTGAGCAATGAGGGCTTTATCTTTCTGTACTATGGGGATGGTAGTTTTTACTTTCATCAAGGTTATTGTCTTACTGCTAATTCTGTGCTCGTAGGTTGACACTTTGCCCTCTGGTTGCCACTGCTTGGGATTCATCCCTTGCAAGTCATGGAAGGCTATTGATGTTTGATATCACAGAGATATTCTCACTATGACTGAGATAACTCTCCTTGATGGGTCATTTATACCTTGCATCCACCTTTGGATGGATGCCTTTTCCGCAAACCCCAGCTGTTGGAAATTCACTAGGCAGCTGTTTTCTTGTATATTATTTGACAGTAAAATAGTTGTCAAATTCTCATTATTATTACTTAATTTACAGGAAGATGTTTATGGGACAATTATCTGTATGTATACCTTGAGTGTCGTTCCATAGTACATATAGTAACAGATATGTGAACATCCTGAATGTGAGATCTTTCAAGTTTTTCATCCAGTGTGGATTCATGGAAAAGGTGAACTCCCACCAAGACCTCAGCAGAGAGGTGCTTGTTGCATTATGAACTGATAAGGTATGTGTTCTATCCAGCTCATTTACATTTAATAGCCTCTCAAAGTGCTGACAAATGGTTATTGCACTTAATAGCTCCTGGGAGAAATGTTTGTAATTACAACTGTAGGACTAAAGATGCTAGAAAGCTAATCAGCTGTTTTTATTTTACCCATTATGACTTGGGGACTTCTGTCTGTAAACAGTCTTGTTTGTAAGTGGATTACCAAATGTATTGAAATCTGCTATTGATTAGCTGGCAAAAACGTCAGAGACCCATCAGAACTCATTCTCTGAAGTGGAACAGTGATATCCGTGGTCTGTTCTCTGGGAATATCTGTGAAGCTGTGACTTTATTCTCTAAGTGTTACCAGTTGGAATGTCTTTGCTATGGCTGTAGTCCAGTGTACACTTGTCTGGAATCTACAGAATGAACTTTCAAAACCAAGCATAGTATTTTACTTGTATGTTATGAATTATCATAGAGGCCTAACCGTAGGAGGCAACATTGTACAGTTGTGTGAGCTACTCACCATTGTAGTTTTATGACTGACAGCATTTCTTCCTCTTGTACAAGGTACTTTACTTCCCACTCCTAACTTATGCGCACACATATTTTGTTAGGCTGCGATCTTTAGGACTACATATATGTTCCTTTCTTGGTGCAGTCTTGTGACTTAACTGCCATGTTCTTGCTGGTAGGATAATGTGATGCTGCCCAATTGTAGCAAGCTTGTCATACAGAACTCAAAGTGAAAATGGCTGAGTTACCATGCAGCCTTAGACTACACCTGGCAGGCATATGATTTAAAGTGCATATGGTAACAGCTCGGTATATTTAGCATATTATTATTATGATATGCAGTAACCTCAGCGAGTCATGTTTCCTGCATGCTATGGCAATGTGGGTTTTGGGGTTAGTGGCAGAGACTGATTAGCATTCTTTTAATGGGTCCAAGAGTTGGAATCCAAATTCTATTTCTACCATGCTTACATTTTCTATTTTTCATCAGCAAGAGCTTCAACTTCAAAAGCTGATTAGACCTTCACTGTCTGCTGAGTTTGCATGTACTCTACTCTGAGAAAGTGAGTGACAACCTGTCCAGCCAATCAGTGGCTTTGTGGAGTAGGAGGATAATCGCCTGTCCCTTCTTACAAAGTCTCTGAACAGACATGTCCAGTGAAAAAAATGATAAATGTCCTGAGATATTAAGACAAAAATATTTTTAAGGTTCTTAATATTGCATAAAACAGTTAATCTGATGATGTAATTTTTCATTCATTCTTCAATAATTGGGTTCGGATCCAATCCTTGGATCCGACTCAGATGCTTCTTTCAGATCATAGAACACTTGAATTCTTGAGCTCCTCATTTTAACCATAATGTCCCAGCCACGTAACATACCTCAGATCTTGTTTGTCGCCATTGTGATCAAACGCAGATTGTGAGCTCTCAGGCTTTGAGTATAACTTTCTAATACATATACAGACAGAATCAGGCTCACCACAGCACAAAGTAGACTTAAAACACGATTTATTGACTGCAGTAACAAAAAATAAAGTAAGCGCTTTCACGTTTTACAACGCTTCATTAGACTTTCAAGACTAACAACTTTAGTCACATTTATATACCATAATCCACCTTCTACTCAATTAATCAATCAAACAATCAACTCATCATTCAGCCATTCACATTCTAAAAGCAGCAGGCATATAATCCTACCAAATACATATATCCTATGCATATATAAAACCATTTATATCAAAAACATATATTTAACTATTTTAATAAAACATATAAATTATAAAATATGCAGATACATATATATATATACATATATAAGAAATATGTGTAAAAAACAAAAATAAAATCATATATACATATAGAGCTACTCAGAACCTAGTGAGCATAGGGGCGTGCTGCTAAAAATGGTTTTAAAGTTACTTTTTCATTTAAACCATGTCCCCTGTGACTCTGTAACCTTCTACATGTTTTTATGTAGGGAAAACCAGTAGGAGTCTTAGGGAGCGGGTTAGAGAACATCTTTATGACATAAATTTAAGTTTAATGTGTTAGAATTAATAGGAGTAACAAATAGGTTGGGAGAGAAAACAGATGGATAATAAGGTTACAGAGTCACAGGGGACATGGTTTAAATGAAAAAGTAACTTTAAAACCATTTTTAGCAGCACGCCCCTATGCTCACTAGGTTCTGAGTAGCTCTATATGTATATATGATTTTATTTTTGTTTTTTATACATATTTCTTATATATGTATATATATGTATCTGCATATTTTATAATTTATAAGTTTTATTAAAATAGTTAAATATATGTTTTTTGATATAAATGGTTTTATATATGCATAGGATATATGTATTTGGTAGGATTATACGCCTGTTGCTTTTAGAATTTGAATGGTTGCATGATGAGTTGATTGTTTGATTGATTAATTGAGTAGAAGGTGGATTATGGTATATAAATGTGACTAAATTTGTTAGTAGTCTTGAAAGTCTGATGAAGCGTTGTAAAACGTGAAAGCGCTTACTTTATATTTTGCTACTGCAGTCAATAAATTGTGTTTTAAATCTACTTTGTGCTGTGGCGAGCCTGATTCTGTCTGGTGGACAGAAGCATGCAGCCACAACAAGGGACTGCCATTTTCTCAACCCGAAGCCGCCCAGACCCTAACCACAGATGCATCAGACTATGTCTAAGTGGCACACATGGACGGAATATTGATTCAGGGCCACTGGAGCCCAAGTCAAATTCATCTGCACATCAACCAAAAAGAGATGCTAGCTGTACAGAATGCCCTGACAGCTTTCAGATCCCTAATCTTTCCAGGACAACTGATGATAAAAACAGACAACACCACAGTTATGTGATATTTTTGGCTTTTGATAGCACTTGACTTGGTCTTATGTGATAACTGAATGGAGGCCCAGCTGTTCATCTTTGGAGGCATTTGGGGGTCATCTATCCCTACACCAGAGAGCCTGGCTGGAAATCACAAATGATTCATGGGTGTGGAGGGCAATTTCCAGAGGTTATATCATACCATTTTCCGATCATCCTCCATCAGTTTCAAAGAAAATCCCTGATGATCCACCCAGTCAGAGGGAAGCAGCAGCACTACAGATAAAAAAGCTGCTAGAAAAAAAGTCATGCAAGAGGTCCACCCAGAACAGAGACAGAGTCCAGAACTTATTCAAAATTCTTTTTAGTGCCAAAAAAGACAAATTATTTGAGACCAGTTTTGGATTTCAGCAAACCAAATCAGTCTATTCAGTACACAAAGTTTCATATGGTCATGGTTCAGCCCGGTCTGCCGTTTCTGCACAAGGATGACTGGATGTGCTCGAGAGATCTTCAGGATACATACTATCGCATCAAAATGAACAGGTGTTCCAGAAGATATCTGTCCTTCCGACTGGGAGCCAGTCTTTACCAGTTCAGAGAGCTGCCATTTGGTCTGACCACAGTCCCCAGGGTGTTCACCAAGTGCATGGCAGTTGTAGCAGTTCACCTGAGACTGCTGAAATTCCATGTGTTTCCATACCTGGACAACTGGCTCCTGACTGCTTCAACCAAGCATCAACTAATTCAAGCAAGGGGCTACTTAATCCAGCTGTACTGTTATCTGGGGATTTCTTTTCATTACAAGTCTCAACTCAATTCAACTCAAACTTTCGAATACATCGGTCTTCATTTCAATACAGCCAATCAAATAGCTTCTCTCCCTCTGTCTTGGATTCAGATTATTCAGTTCAGGTCAAAAGGATTTTTCAGAATTGTTCTTTTCCAGTACATCTGATACTGCAAGCATTGGGATCCATGTCATCAGCAATCACTCTTGTACCGCTGGCCAGGTTCCATATGAGAATCTTCCAATGGACACTTGCAACTCAAATGGTCTATTCTCCAAAATCTATTATCCAGGCTAGTCAAGATAACTCAAACTTGCAAGAATTACCCTGTCTGGTGGATTCACTCCAGTCAAATAGAAAAAGACTGTTCCTTTGTTCTCCCGCAACCCAAGGCCACAGTGACCATGGGACACCCCTCATATTGGGTGGGAGGGGCATTTCTTGTGAAGGACAGTCCAAGGAACATGGTCCTCCGATGAGGCCAAGATGCATATCTGTGTCCTGGAAATGACAACTCTCTTTCTAGCATTGCAGACCTTTCAAGACACTCTCCTAACTGGGACTGATGTTCTTCATGTTACACTGTTGCAGTCATTACATTTGGGTAATCTGCTGGCAGATTGCCCTCAGTCGGCTTGAATATCAAAGTCTTGGGACCTGGGTCGGTTGCTGTCTCTTCTTCCATGAAGTCAGGGGTATAAAACATGCAGCAGACAACATTTTATTCAATCTTTCTTGCTGTGCGGTGCCCGAAGCAGAAACAGTTCGCAAGTGCCGGTCGGCCGACTCCGGAAATTTTCGCATTTGAGTTTCAGAACCGAAGTCTTCAACTAAAGCTAAGTACCCTGTTGAGGAAATGTTTTCTTGCTCCTTACCGATGTCAGTAAAAGTCAATAATTGCATTACTTGTTGGAAGCAAATACCTCATAAGGATTTTCATTTGTACTGTATTCCTTGCTTAGGCCCAGATCATAATGTGCCTTGCTGTCGGTTTTGTGCTAGATTTAACCAACGCACTATTAAGCATCGGAATATTTTTGCTTCAAAATATTTTGGATCCAGATTTAATTACCATGAAATGTCGTCGGTTAGCAATCCGACTACCGGAGTTCACAAAAAACGCAAAGAAAAAGACAGAGATAGACTGTCGAGGTCCAAAACCGACAACAAAGCTTCTCCTAAGCCAGTCGCCGGTACTCAGTGAGGCGCTTTCGCAGCCCCTAATACCCACTACTTTTGAGTCGCAGGCCTCTACCGAGACCCATGCGAAGTCCAGTATACCGCGAGATTCTCAGAGTATTGAACCCACGGATGTCTCTCCCTTGGATGGGTCCAGAGCCGCTGAGCAGGCATCGGCTTCTGAGGGTGTTTTCAGGCCTCAACATTTTTATATAAAACAGATGCCAGCTTCAAAAACAAGATCAAAAACATCTTCTAAGTCTAAAAAAACGACGCATAAGCCACGTGCTCAGGCCCCTATGCCTAAAAAACAGATGATCAAAATGGCTGAGGACTTAATTACCTTGATCAGGGGTTCCCAATCCCCCCTGCTAAGAGGCCTAGGCAAGGCACTGATTATGAATCTTCAGATCAGGTTTCTATTTCTTCTGATTCCTCTTCTGATCACTAAATTTCTTTACCACCCTATGAGGATTCAGATGCAGAACAATCCATCCCATCTGTATCTCCTCCTGAGGATTATTCTTTTGGAGAAACCTTGCATACTTTAAGGGAACATTTTCATTGGAGAGTCAGGATTTCTCTGAATCAAGAAAGAGGCTTAGGGATTTCCTTCTTCTTCCTCAGCATAGGCCTTTGGCTATGCCTCCTGTATTAGACATTGTTGATGATGTGTTTTCAAAATCAAGCATGGCTCCTGATTCCCTACCTCTGGCTCCTAGTAAGCCAGACAGATGTTATAGGGTTCCGGACTCCCATAAATTTCTATTCAAAAATCCTGCTGCTGATCCTGAAACTATCTCACAGGGTCCCAAAGGTGTAAAGGCCTCAGCTGCCAAAAATCCTACCCCCTCTGATAGAGACTCCAGGGTGTTGGATAGATGGGGAAAGAAGGTTTATACGTCTGCAACCTTGGCAATTAGGGCCTTAAGCTGCCAGTTTCATATGCTTAAATATCAACAGCATGTTATGGGCTTATTGAAACAGAAAATTATGTTGATTTCTGATTGTGTGGAAAATAAAGAATTACAGGAATTATTGCATGCAGCAGAACAGGTGGGAAAGCATATTTTGCAATGTGGTTTTGATTCTTTGGAGGCCTCTTGCAGGGCCGCAGTTACTGGATCTGTGATTAGAAGGCATGCCTGGCTCAAGGAGCAAAATCTGCCTGATCATGTTAAAGCTAAATTGTTGGATGCCCTTTACAGCATGATACTCTGGTAATAAGGCAGAAGAGGTTTTAAAGAAAATGGAAAACAATGCTAAATCTATGCAAACTGTAAAAGATTTCTTACAAGTGCAGCCACCCAGATTCAGTAGGCAGTGGCCTACTAAAAATTGGTCCTTTCCTGTGTCCAACAGAGCCTCTCAAGGCAAATTCAGGCACTCAAAAGGCTCTAGATGCCAATCACATGGTTCTTACAGGTCAAAGCAATGGGGTGCCTCCACCTCCAAATCTGGAGGGAACAAAGGACAACCCTACAGTAAGCAGTCTCAATGACTTCCCTCTACCATCACCAAGCACTTATCTTTTGGCAGCCCCCTTGGGGGGAAAATTAGCACTACATGCTCAAAATTGGCAGTTAATTACCCAGGACAAGTGGGTATTAAACATAGTATCCCAGGGGTACAGATTTCATTTCCTTACTTTGGCAATTTCAAACTGTTGGCCAGATCTGCCACCAAATCAATGGGCAGAGGCTCAGAAACAAGTTATGTCCCTCATGGATATGAAGACTATTCAACCAGAACAGGAAAAAAGACAAGGTTTTTATTCAAGACTGTTCCTGGTACCCAGAAAAAACAATGCCTGGTGTCCAGTACTGGACTTATCAATTTTGAACATGTTTCTGGACATTCCAAAATTCAAAATGCTGACTTTACAACCGCTACTGCCTATGCTGGGCAGAAACGCTTGGTTAGTGACTCTAGACTTAAAAGAGGCATACCTGCATATCCCAATAAGGGAATCGTGCAGAAAATACCTCTGCTTCAAGGCAGGTTTCATGCATTACCAATTCTCTGCACTGCCCTTTGGCTTATCTACTGTGCCCAGGGTCTTTACAAAGTGCCTGGCATCAGTAATTGCATTTTGCAGACAAAGAAGCATATACATTTGTCCTTACCTGGACAACTGTCTCATTCAAGCAGAGAACAAGGACATTCTTCTTCAACATCTGGCGTTTGTAAAAAAGGATTCTAACATGCCTAGTGTACACAATAAACAAAAAGAAATCACAACTGGGTACCCTCTCAAAAAATTACATTCCTGGGTGCAGGCTTGAATACAACTGCCCAGATGGTTTACCTTACGCCAGACAAACAAAGGCAACTGACTGTATATTTCAAACAGATGGCAACAAAAACCCAGTTATGTGCAAGACAAATTCTGCAGGCTTTGGGGTTCATGGCATCCTGCATTCTACTAATTCCATATGCAAGACTACATATGAGGAAACTTCAGTGGTATCTAAAAAGTTTATGGAGTCAACATTGTCACAGTCTGGAAACAATGATTCCTCTCATTCCTGCCTACAACAGGAGTTTCTTTGGTGGGCAGAGACATGTCACCAAAACAAGGAACTGTCATTCACTCTACCCCCTGCCACCCAAACTCTAACTACAGATGCATCAGACTATGCTTGGGGGGGCCCACCTGGTGGGGAGATGCATTCAGGGCACATGGAGCCCAAAACAAATGCATCTGCATATCAACCAGAAAGAGAAGCTAGCTGTTCAAAATGCCCTGACAGTCTTCAAGGACTTACGTCACCCAGGACAACTACTGATAAAGATGGACAACACCACGGTTATGTGGTACATAAGCGGGGGGGGTACACCTTTCTAACCCCTTTGCGGACTAGCCATGGCATTGCGGAACACAGCCTTGACTTACCAAGTAAATCTTCAAGCTCAGTTCCTGCCTGGAAAACAAAATACTCTGGCAGACGACCTAAGCAGAAATCTTATGGACCCGCACAAGTGGAAACTGGATCCACAAATCTTCAGCATGGTAACACAGAAATGGGGGAGCCCAGACATAGATCTATTTGCCTCCCCCCAAAATTATCAACTGGACAAATTCTGCACAAGGACTTGTCACAGACAAGCATGGAAAGTGGATGTCCTATCCTTCAATTGGAAAAACCTATCGGTCTGTCTTTCCCCCTCTGCCTCTTCTCTCCAAGGTCTTACTAAAGGTCAGACAGGAAAAAACAAAAATGATCATAATTGCTCCAGACTGGCCTCACCAGCACTGGTACCCATTTCTAAGGAATATGTCTTAACTCCCTCCTTGGTACTTGCCTCAAATACCTCATCTACTGTCTCAGCAGAACAATCAAATTCTGCACACTCAGCTCCAAACTCTGAACCTGGCAGCATGGCTGATGATGTAATTATTCAAACAACACCTTTCCGTAAATCTGTAATGGATGTCATTTTGGAAGCCAGAAGACCTAGTACTAGAAAATCTTATGCTGATAAATGGAAGAGATTCTGTGCTTGCAAACAAGCACAAGGAACGGATACAACAAAACCAAATATCCCTCAGATTTTACAATACTTGACTGAGATGCTTGACAAGGGCTTATCTTTTTCTTCAGTAAAAATTCATGCCTCTGCCATCTCGGCTCATTACAGCATGGAGCCTCCCATCTTTTCTCATCCTCTGCTAAAACAGTATCTTAGAGGGGCCAAAAATTTAAAGCCTCCCAGAAGATCACCAACTCCTGCATGGGACCTCAATTTTGTGCTGGAAAAACTCACCCTGCCTCCTTTTGAACCAGCAGCTACTGCGGATATAAAGTTTGTATCTTGGAAAACCACTTTCCTTTTGGCAATCACTTCAGCAAGAACGGTTTCAGAACTACAGGCCCTCATGGCTGTGGAGCCTTTTATTACATTTTACCCAGACAGGGTGTCCCCCAGGACTAATCCTTCCTTTATGCCTAAGGTGGTATCCAGTGTGGCTCTTAACCAAACTATTCACCTGCCAACATTTTACCCAAATCGGCAGAACAAGGGGGAGCAGATTCTGCATTCATTGGACGTACACAGACAGTTAAGATTCTACTTAAACAGGACCAAATCTCTAAGAAAGTCTGAGCAACTACTGGTGGCATTTCCTGCAGGATCAGAGGGAAAGGCTATATCAAAGCAGAGGCTATATCAAAGCAGACTATTTCTAAGTGGATAAGCCACTGCATTTGTTTCCGCTACTTGCATCATGGTAAACACCGCCCAAGAGAATGAGGTCACATTCCACCAGGGCTGCCTCTACCTCAGCAGCCTTTATCAGAGGAGTTCCAACCAAAGTCATTCTAGAAGCTGCTATTTGGAGCTCTGTTCATACTTTTACAAAGCATTATCATTTGCCCCTCTTCTCTAAATCCAGGTCAGGCTTTGCCACTACAGTTCTGCAGGGCCTTATAGCCGCTCCTAATTCTATTTAGTTCCATCCTCCCATCCATAGCTTTGGGATTCTATCCAAATGTAGTGAAACACGAAGAACATAGTACAGTTATGTACACTTACCATAAATGTAGATGTTCGAGTGTATTCACTGTTGCAGTACGGGTTACCCACCCGCCATCACCCTTTCCTAGAGCTTCTTTTTCCTTCACTATATTCTAAAGCCTTTGTGGTGTATTTGCTTTTAGATGAAGGTAAAGTTTATGTTGTAAAAGGGCATTTGCATATATATTGCTGTTTATACATACATACATATATATATATATATATATATATATATATATATATATATATATATATATATATATATATGTATGTATATATATATATATATATATATGTATGTATATATATATATATATATATATATATATATATATATATATATATACATACATTATATATATATATATATATATGTATGTATATATATATATATATATATATAGATTCACTTTATAACCTTGAAATACTGAAATATCGAATTGCAGTATCTCGAGACTATAAAACTGAATCCACAAAACACAGACACAAAAAAAGCGAAATTCACAACACCGAAAAAACCGCACACACTATACCAGACATACACCACAACACCCACATCACAACATAAACAAAAAACTACACACATACACAACTCATACACACATAAGCAGGGGCCAAGCCCCCCTGCACCCCCCATGTGGGGGGCTGTGCCCCCCACACCCCCCTACTTATGTATACTAACTCCGAGATCGCACAAACACAAAACAAAAGCTAACTCACACACGCACATTCTCCGACCCCTCACACACACATAAAACACATCAGCACACTCACACACACTAACTCCCACTCAAAACCCTCAGAAAACACTTACCTGACATAACACCTACATCCACACACGGCACCGCGCACCATCAAAACACAATCCCGGACATTACGCAGCATAAGGTCATAACCGTGAATTTGACATATATTCGAGTTCGCGATTATGACCCTTCGCTATTTTTAACATTCGGCTTTATAGTCTCGAGATACTGAAATTTACATTTCAGTAATTCGAGGTTATAAAGTGTTTCCATATATATATATATATATATATATATATATATATATATATATATATATATTTTTTTTTTTTTTTTTTTTGCTCCCTATTTGGGGAGCACCTGACATCTGGGGCAAGAAAAACGGAATAAAATGGCGTTGGCTGCATGTTTTATACCCCATGACGACCTAACGTCATGGAAGAGGAGACCGCAACCGACATAGGACCCAAGACTTTGATATTCAGGCCGACTGAGGGCAACCTGCCAGCAGTTTACCAAAATGTAATGACTGCAACAGTGAATGCACTCGAACATCTACATTTATGGTTAAGTGTACACAACTGTACTTTGCAATTCAGATGAACAATATGTTGGTGATCTGGTACATCAACAAAAAGGCCGAACCAGATCTTACACTCTTTGTGGAGAAGCTTTGAAAGTATGTCAATGGGTGATCTCCTGCACTCACTTTCTCATAGCAATGCACATCCCAGGGAAGTCCAGCATGATTGCAGACAAGCTAAGCAGGTCCATTCTGATGCCTCATGAGTGGTCTCTCAATATCAGTGTGGCAGAGATGATTTTCCATCAGTGGGGCCAATCATACTGCAATCTTTTCGCATCCCCCCTCAACAACAAGTGCAGCAGGTTCTTTGCCTCGATCCATTCAGTGGGCGAGTCCCCATGGGATGCTCAACTTCATGCTTGGCCCTCCAGTCTCCTTTATGCTTAACCCTTATCCCCAAATTTCTCCAGAAAGCATCTCAATCGAAGAACAGTTGTCCTCATTGCCCCTTACTGGCCTCGTCAGATCTGATTTCCCTTCCTTTAGCCTCATCTTCTGTATCTTCCCTGGATTCGGGTTCCAACACTAGACCTCCTGTCTCACTCGACAGGCATGACTCATCCAGACATTTCGGGCCTCAAGTTGACAATGTCATGGTTTCTCCAGTTCCATTGACTGTTACAGCCCAGGCTCTCTTCTCCCGTCCATCATATCTTATCTTCTCATAAAGGTTCCACTACAAAAATTTTTAAAAGTAAATGGGAAAGGTTCATTTTTTTGGGCCCATGAAGATAATTTGTACCCCTTTTCAGCACCAATTCGACTTTTTAACTACAATTTTCAGTGAGGGTGCCAGTTCCTCAACTAACAGAGTACAATTAGCAGACATTTTCAGCTTTGATATAGAAGTAAATAATTATACTTTAGCTTCCTCCAAGCTTTGTAAAGCCTTTCTCAGAGGGACCTACTTAGACCTCCTTTAAAGGATCCTACTCCACCTTGGGATTTAAATATTGTTCTTCAGGCCTTGACTCAAACCCCTCCCCCTTTGAACCATCAGGTAGGTCTGATCTGAAATTTGTGACCTGGAAAACTATTTTCCTAGTTATCACTTCTGTCATAAGACCTGAACTTCAAGCATTGTCTTCTAAACCTCATTATTTATTTTTTTCATAAGGATAGGGTTTTCTTTACAGACCAGTCCTTCCTTTTTATTGAAGGTGGTGTCAGAATGTAGTATTAATTAGGTCGTCAATCTCCCAGTCTTCTTTCCCAACTTTTCAAACAATGGAGAATATATGCTACATATTTTGGATGTCCACAGACAGTTAACACTTTTACCTTCACAAAATCAAAGATTTGAGAAAATCTGAACAATTGTTTGTTTCCTTTTCAGATTCAAAACTAGTCAAACCAGTATCTATAGTGACTTTGGCCAAATGGTTGACTGAATGTATTACCTTTTGTTTATGAGAAAGTGGGTTTGCTTTTTTTACCAAAGCCTCCAAGATCCCATTCCACAAGATCTATGGTGACTTTGTCAGCCTTTTTGTCTAGAACTTCTTTGGATTATATCTGTTCAGCTACAACTTCAGGTAATCCTCATACCTTTTTTGCTCGTTACAAATTGGATCTGGACTTTAGGGGAAGAGCAGCCTTTGACTCAGCTGTGCTCCAGAATATCCTTCCTTAGAGTCCTCCCAGAATTTAGGTAACTGAGTACTCTGTCCCAATTGTTGAATGAATGAAAATTACAGTTGATAAAAAAGTTATGTACTCACCATAACGTTCCATCTGTGTTGTCCGTTTTCATTCCTCCTCAACTTCCCACCTGCCTACCCCCTCCTTTTTCAACTCCTGGATAGATCAAA